>NC_046165.1:93784464-94004456 GCF_011064425.1 Rattus rattus | reverse complement strand
TGAATATCCTAGTAAGAGCACCAGTGGAAGGGGAAGCCCTGGGTCCTGCTAAGACTGAACCCCCAGTGAACTAGATTGTTGGGGGGAGGGCGGCAAGGGGGGGAGGATGGGGAGGGGAACACCCATAAGGAAGGGGAGGGGGGAGGGGGATGTTTGTCTGGAACTGGAAAGGGAATAACACTCGAAATGTATATAAGAAATACTCAAGCACAAAAAAATAAAATAAAATAAAAGGTTTTCTAAATAAAAATAAATAAAATAAAATATTTTCTAAATAAAAAAAAAAAACCCTCTGAGCGCTTGTGTTGCAGCTTTGATGCGTCTTGAGGTGTTGTAGCTCATCTGGGTCAGGTTCATCTGGTTATCCAATGGACCCAGGGGTTAATTCCTGCCGAGTTACTCAGTCTCCACCAACTGCAGGGCTGCAGTGCCAGAGTTCAAGGACGAGTAATTCTATCTAGTGATGGCCTGGGTGGTGGGCACAGGGGCATGCTCTGGTCATCCTGGAGGTTGTTCCAAGTTTAAGGCCTGCCTGTGCTACATATGGAGTAAAATTGTCTCTAACTTATTTAAAAATAAAATAAAAGAGCAGCTGCTGGCAGTTAACATAAGCTAAAAGACTTCCTTCAAAGTGAAAAGGTGAACTATAGCAGACATTTGTATTCTGATCCATGAGGCCATGTCTCTGTGACTGGTTGTTATAACACTGCTGTTGCTATTTCTAGTCTCTTTTTTCCTTTTTTAAATTTTTTATTAGATATACTTCTTTACTTACATTTCAAACATTATTTCCCTCCCTGATTCCTGACCATAAGCCCCCATTTCCCTCCCCCTCCCCCACATGGGAATTCCCCCTTTACCCCCTTACCCCGTACCACCCCTCCCCATATTCCCCTGCACTGGGGGTCCAACCTTGGCAGGATCAAGGGCTTCTCCTTCCACTGGTGCCCCATCAAGGCCATCCTCTGCTACATATGCAGTTGGAGCCCAGGGTCAGTCCATTCATAGTCTTTCAGTAGTGGTTTAGTCCCTGGAAGCTCTGGTTGTTGGCATTGTTGTTTTTATGGGGTTGCCAGCTCCTTCAACTCTTTCAATCCTTCCTCTAATTTCCCCCAAGGGGGTTCCATTCTCAGTTCAGTGGTTTGCTGCTAGCATTGACCTCTGTATTGGACATGCTCTGGATGTGTCTCTCAGGTGAGATCTATATCCGGTCCCCTTTACCATGCATTTTTTAGCTCATCAATCTTATCTAGTTTTGGTGGCTATATATATATATATATATATATATATATATATATATATATATATGAAGCATGAGGGGCAGGCTCTGAATGGCCGTTCCTTGAGTTGCTGCTCTAAACTTTGCCTCCATATCCCCTCCTATGGATATTTTCCCCCTTTTAAGAAGGAGTGGTCATCTTTCTTCTTGAACTTCCTGTGGTCTGTGGATTGCATCTTGGGTAATTCAAGCTTTTTGGCTAATATCCACTTATCAATGAGTTGAATACCAAGTGTGTTTTTCTGTGATTGAGTTACCTCACTCAGGAGGATATTTTCTAGTTCATTCCATTTGCCTATGAATTCATGAAGTCATTGTTTTTGATAGCTGAGTAATATTCCATTGTGTAGATGTACCACATTTTTTGAATCCACTCCTCTATTGAAGGGCATCTGGGTTCTTTCCAGCATCTGTCTATTATAAATAAGGCTGCTATGAACATAGTGAAGCATGTGTCTTTGTTATATGTTGGGGCATCTTTTGGGTATATGCCCAGGAGAAGTATAGCTGGATCCTCAGGCAGTTCAATGTCCAATTTTCTGAGGAACCTCCAGACTGATTTCCAGAGTGGTTGTACCAGTCTGCAATCCCATCAACAATGGAGGAGTGTTCCTCTTTCTCCACATCCTCACCAGCAACTGCTGTCACCTGAGCTTTTTATCTGAGCTGTTCTGACTGGTGTGAGGTAGAATCTCAGGGTTGTTTTGATTTGCATTTCCCTATGACTAAAGATGTTGAGCATTTCTTTAGGTGCTTTTTGGCCATTTTATAATCCTCAGCTGAGAATGTTTTGTTTAGCTCTGTACCCCATTTTAATAGGGTTATTTGTCTCCCTGCAGTCTAACTTCTTGAGTTCTTTGTATATTTTGTATATTAACCCTCTATCAGATGTAGGATTGGTAAAGATGTTTTTCCCAATCTGTTGGTTGCTGTTTTGTCCCCTAACAACAGTGTCTTTTTTGGCCTTACAGAAGCTTTGGCAGTTTTATGAGGTCCCCTTTGTCGATTCTTGATCTTAGAGCATAAAAACCATTTGTTTTGTTCAGGAAATTTTCTCTTGTGCCCATGTGTTTGAGACTCTTCCCCACTTTTTCTATTAGTTTGAGTGCATCTGGTTTTATGTGGAGGTCTTTGATTCACTTGGACTTAAGCTTTCTACATGGTGATAAGAATGGATCGATTTGAATTCTTCTCCATGCTGACCTCCAGTTGAACCAGCACCATTTGTTGAAAATGCTATCTTTCTTCCCTTGGATGGTTTTAGCTCCTTTGTCAAAGATTAAGTGACCATAGATGTGTGGGTCCATTTCTGGGTCTTCAATTCTATTCCACTTATCTATCTGCCTATCTCTGTACCAATAGCATACAGTTTTTATGACTATTGCTCTGTGATACTGCTTGAAGTCAGGGATGGTGATTCCCCAGAAGTTCTTTTATTGTTGAAAATAGTTTTTTCTATCCTGGGTTTTTTGTTATTTTCAATGAATTTGCAAATTACTTCTTCTAACTCTATGAAGAATTGAGTTGGAATTCTGATGGGGATTGCATTGAATGTGTAGATTGCTTTTGGAAAAATGGCCATCTTTACTATATTAATCCTGCCAATCCATGAGCATGGAAGATCTTTCCATCTTCTGAGATCTTCTTCAATTTCTTTCTTCAGAGACTTGAAGTTCTGGTCATATAGATCTTTCACTTGCTTGGTTAAAGTCACACCAAGATATTTTATATTATTTGGGACTATTGTGAAGGGTGTCATTTCCCAAATTTCTTTCTCAGCCTGTTTATCCTTTGAGTAGAGGAAAGCTACTGATTTATTTAAGTTAATTTTATACCTGACACTTTGCTGAATTTGTTTATCAGGTTTAGTAGTTCTCTGGTGGAACTTTTGGGGTCACTTAAGTACACTATCATGTCATCTGCAAATAGTGATATTTTGATTTCTTCCCTTCCAATTTGTATCCCTTTGATCTCCTTTTGTTGTTTAATTGCTCTGGCTAGGACTTTGATTACTATATTGAATAAGTAGGGAGAGAGTGGACAACCTTGTCTAGTCCCTGATTTTACTGGGATTGCTTCAACTTTCTCTCCATTTAGTTTGATGTTAGCTACTGGTTTGCTGTATATTGCTTTTACTATGTTTAGATATGGGCCTTGAATTCCTGACCTTTCTGGGACTTTTATCATGAAGGGGTGTTGAATTTTGTCAAATGCTTTATCAGCATCTAATGAAATGATCATGTGGTTCTTATTTTTGTTTATATAGTGGATTACATTAAAGGATTTTCGTATATTAAACCTTCCTTGAATCCCTGGGGTGAAGCGTACTTGATCATGATGGATAATCGTTTTGATGTGTTCTTGGATTCGGTTTGCAAGAATTTTATTGACACACTTGAATCAAGCACGGCCAATGTGAAACTAACAGAATTTGCATAAAAACAATGTATCAGTCCGTGAAATTTTTCCTGTATCTTGAAAAGCACACTTGAATCAAGCACGGCCAATGTGGAACTTACAGAATTTGCCAAAAAACTGAGCTTCTATCTGGGAAATTTCTTCTATATCTTGAAGAGAAGGCTTGAATCGAGCAGGGCCACATTGGCCATATGCAGCGTGTAGCGAATTCGGGGAGAGACTGAGATTTTGTCCGTGAAAATTTTCCTATATCTTGAAAAGCAGGCCTGAATCAAGCACAGCCAAAGCAGAACTTAGCAAATCGACGAGAAACTGAGGTTCTGTAGGTGTAAATTCTCCGATATCTTGAAATGCATGCTTGACTCAAGCACGGCCAATGCGGAAATAACAGAATTCGCATAAAAACAATGTATCAGTCTGTGAAAATTTTGCTAGATTGTAAAAAGCACGCTTGAATCAAACATGACCAATGCGGAACTTAGCGATTTCTCCATGAAACTGAGATTCTGTCGGAGAAAGTGTGTGTGTGTGTGTGTGTGTGTGTGTGTGTGTGTGTGTGTGTGTTTTCACTGCACTGGCACATTGACCATGTCAGTGTCTATAACACTAGACAAAGAGACAAAGCACCTGTCCTGGATACAGGACGTGTGCCTAATAATAATTTTTCTCTTTCCTTTGGAACTCAGCTATATAGGTACACACACACACACACACACAGAGAGAGAGAGAGAGAGAGAGAGAGAGGAGAGAGGAGAGAGAGAGAGAGTTATTGAGCAGTGATGTCATTGTATTTGTCCTTTATAAAAATAAATATATAAAAATACTACAAAGAAATATGGGCTGTAGAGACAGTGCAGTCATAATGTGTCTGCCTTATAAGTACAAGAACCTGAATTTCTGCTCTCCAGCTGGGCATAGTGGTGCCACTTGTAATCCCAACACTGGGGAGTAGGGATAAAATGGAGAACCTGGGATTGGGGATTTAGCTCAGTGGTAGAGCGCTTGCCTAGTAAGCAAGGCCTGGGTTCGATCCCCAGCTCAAAAAAAAAAAAAAAAAAAAAAAAAAAAAGGGAGAACCTGTCAGATTTTGATGGACGTCCAATCTAGGCAACACATAAGCTCTCAGTTCAGGGACACATCTTGTCTCAAAACTTAAGATGGAACAACTCTTATGTAAAAAAAGATTCAAGGATAAGTCAAGACCATCATCACTAAGGAAAATGACCATATAATTTGAAGAAAAATGCCAAAGATCATACTTGAAAAGTATGATATGTATAGATATAAGGGTTGCATGGCAGAAAATAGGCCTGGATTGAAAACCAGACACAGTTTACTCTTCCTTTTGAGATGCTGAGTTAACCAGAGTAGAAAGCTGTGAGCGTGTATTAAATCAAAACACCAATTCTTGCACCGAAGGCTCAGGGAACATCATGGAGGAGGGAGTGGAAAAACTGTGAGAGCCAGGAAGTTGGCTGTGAAACTGTTTCCTAAAAGTGACAGGGAAGCTACATGCATGATTCATTAAAAATAGGGCTGCTCAAACAAGACAAGAATAATGATAATAACAATATACATGCTAATGAGAAAGGGGGAAATTTGATAGGAACCAACTTCTCTTCTCAACAAAATACTGAGGAAAGTGATGGCTGCAGAGAGAGGTAGTTTGTTTCTCTTAGGGATGAGTTTCCTAATTAGCTTTCCAATAGCAAATGGTCAGCCCAGAAATCATTTACAAACAAGCAAAATAAATGTACTCAGCAGGTTGTATTTATATATCTATACATAAAATGGTAAAATAATAATAATAATAGACTAGTAATGTAAAAGGGAGAAACTAGAGCAATGGAACATGGGAAAGGAAAGAGAAATAAGGAGATGATGTAATTATGTTTTAATCAAAATTAAAAATAGAGAATGAATACTAATTTTCTGGAGAGAATATGAGACAAAACAAAATAAACTGAATTGAAGCAGCGATAACGATGGTGGCGCAACGGCTCAGCCAGTCACATCTCTGCTCTCGCGGGTTCTCTAGCTCTTGCTGCTGTTGCTGGGAAGGCTGCCTGTGCTGCTCCCGGATGCAAATGCAGCTAACGGCCATGGCTCTCATTCAGACATCACTGAGAGGTTGTGTATTTACTGTTTTTTGAACTGTAAAATTCAAAATTCAAGAGGAATCTCCAATTCTAATTGTATTGATTAAACCCTAATTGTGTAGATACGCTGCTCCACAACTTCAAACGGATTTCTTATATCATGCAAACCATAGTTGACTTACGCCTCAATAAACTAAGCTCTTACGTAATTCTTCTATAAAATGGATTATATTTTCAGGGGGGAAGATGGCACCATAGGTTAAGTATTTGCTTTGCAGTTGTGAGGACCTGAGTTAAATCCTCAGAATCCACATCAATTAAAAAAGGGGGGAGGGAGAAGTGGTAACGTAAATGCTGAGTGCAGACTCAGTGTTGGAAATAGAAACTCGAGGATCCGTGGAGCCTCCTGTTCAGTCTGGTTGTACTTGATATATTCCTGGTTCAAGAAGATATCCTTTCACAATAAATAAGATTGAGGACGACACTAGACACCATCTCTGGCCTCTACATTTACACACATCCATGTGCATGCAAGCACACACATAATTGGTTTTCTAGCCATTCCTCCGTAAATTGTATGGTATGTAAATGATAGCAAGGGGAACTTAAGCATGGTATGTTTTACTCATTTGTAAAAGGGAAGCTGATCTTTTGCAATGTTTTGAATGCAGATACAATATTTTCTTTAATAGTTCATGAATAAGGTAGGATCTAATATTTCTCTTCCTCTTCTCATTGTCCTTTTCCTCCTTCTCTTTCCTTTCTTGATCTTTCTTTCCCTTTTTCTTTGATTTCTTCCTACTTCTTCACCACCAACACCACCAACACCACCAACACCCACACACACCACCAACACCACCAACACCAACACCACCAACACCCACACACACATCCCTCTCAATCTCAGGGGTCCTATTTTTTTTCCTTTTCTGAGCAAGATCAGAGAACAACCTTGGGTATTACTGCACCCGTTCTCTCTCTCTCTCTCTCTCTCTCTCTCTCTCTCTCTCTCTCTCTCTCTCTCTCTCTCTCTTTCTTGTTTGGAGCTCTGAGTAATCTAAGCAGTCATGCAGCTGTCATCCACCTCCCTATACTGGGTTACAAAGGAACACCATTGTGTCTGGATGTTTCCTTCCCTGCCCTCATATAGATTTCTGGTTCTAAAGCTGAGGTCCTCAGCTTGCAAAGCCAGTGCTTAACTGAATGAGACCCATGTAATTTGTATTCTTGTATAATTCTCCTGTTAGCAATGTAACTCAGAGTCATGCTTTCTTTGTTTCTTTATTTTGGTTTGTTCTGCAATTTGTCCATGATGTCTAGTGCTAAACTAGATTTTAGAAGAAAAAAACCTCAATAAATGTTTGTCCCACTATTAAATATTTCAATGATAATTAAGTAACAATATTTCATTCATTCACTGATGGAGAAGATTTCTGCCAATAGAAAGAAAAAAAAAAGCTAGTTGTTCCTGGCTTCCTTCGGGTAAAGATGTAGAACTCAGCTCCTCCTGCACCATGCCTGCCTGGAAGCTGCCATGCTCCTGCCTTGATGATAATGGACTGAACCTCTGAACCTGTAAGCCAGCCCCAATTAAATGTTGTCCTTTATTAAAAAAAAAAAAAAGAAAGAAAGAAAAAAAAATCAATGTCTCCAAAGGCTAAAATTCACAGCTCAAGTGTAGATCATTTCCTTGTATATACAATTGGGTTGAGAATTAACACAAACCACATATTGTTTGTGGTTCTTGGTTTCTTCATTTTCTGTTCTCTCTGTTACTTTATAAGGGTGGAGAAATAAAGATGGGTTATCCGAAAGAAAAAATAAATGTAAGTCCTCAGCTTTCATACATATATTTAAATAGGAATATATTTAGATATTTTTGTTCTGTTTTCTTTCCTTTCATTTCTTTGTGTACAGTTAAAATGAAGTAAGTTGTCAGCCGTCCAGCCACTCAAGTGTGGCTCATCTAGCCAGGGGTTAAGCAGGAAGACATTCGTCTGAGGTTTTTAATGATGACTGAGTTGCTTGAGATGAGGGAGATGTTTGGGTCATTTAGTGATGGCCTTAGGAGAAAAGTACTAGTTAGCAGACATCTACGTGGGAAACTTTAAGCAGAAAGATAGTGAAAAAGGAGGTGTGGAATCTAGGCAGATGCGATGGGAGAAAGGTGGACATTTCCAGCTCTTCTTAGGAATCAGCACCACCAAATAACTACGTTTTTCATAGAGACCTGACTCCATTTTTCTCAAGGTTTATTGCATCGGGCTTCTAAATATATTCTCTATGCCTGCTTGCCTCAACGACATCTGGGAGATTTAACTGTGTGAACAATTGAGAGGAAGTCCATGCTTTGTGTATGCAGATAGAGACGGCAGGAATATAAAGAATCTCCAAGAACAACAAAATTTCACCTGTGTAAAGTTCCACATACTAACAACCATAACCAGAAATTCGCAACAGTTTTAGAATTGTTGTTTGGTTTGGTTTGAAGCAATGCCTCTTGTAGCCCAGGCTGGTCTCTGACTTTATGTAACCAGATACAATGTTAAATGTTAAATGTCAGGTCCTCTTGCCTCAATAGTTCTAGTGCTGGGATTTCCGGCATTCAGCACCATGCCTGGTTTGTGTGTATGGTGCTGAGAATTCAGTCCAGAGCGTCTTGCATTCTAGGAAAACACTCAGTGCCATTTGCACTACATGCCGAACCTTAGTAGTAGAATCTTAAATCTTGCAAATTATTTAAAGAACCAGAGATATTTTTATTTTAGCTGTCTAGCATGTGCCAAGAAACAAGAAGATATCCATTGCAATGGGAAGCCATGTCTGGTGCCTTCGACAGGACAGTACCCAGGGTCTCCATGTCTGTGTTGGCTCTTGTTTGGGATATACTATCATTTTCTAAGTAGTAGCTATAAGCTACTGTACTAGTCACAATCATTACAGACAACAGAAAAATAATAATGAAATCAGGACCCCAAGCTAATTATTCTTTTTTTCCTTCTATGTCTCAGTGAATCATAATTTCAGAATGTGTTTCCTGAGTCACGAGGGTATTATCTTCACGGGCTTATTTCCCCGTACGTCTACAAACTTGAACGTTCATGACTTCTCTTAGAGCATAAGATCACTTTGCTTCTGGCATTGTTGTAAGGAAACACAAATCAATGGAGCCTAGGTCAGGTTCCCTTTTATATGTGCTACATTTTTTTACTTAACCTTATTTTCCAGCCTCTTTACAACCTATTAAAGGGAACACAGGTTTGGCTAATTTGGGCCCTTATTGTGTTATTTTGTTTGGATAACTCCCAAGGGCTATATATTATCAACATATATACAGAGTCGTATATGTACTGTTGCCGTTGTTGCTGTTGCTGTTGTTGTTGTTGTTGTTGTTTAAAAGCTGATTTAAAATTTACAAAAAGACCAAATGAGAATGATGCTAGGTGATTAAGATATTGAGGAAGAACAGACCCAAGAGAAAAGACACACAGATTATGGAAGAGAATATAAAGCATTTTTTTCTAGTTTTGACTTCTTTTGTAATTTTTTTCTGTTTTATAATGAATATGTGAATTCATCTCTTTGTATAAATAGACCATCCTGGCATTCAAAAAGTATCCAAATGCTGTTATCCTTCTGAGGTGGTGGTTGTGAAAGTTCAGATTTGTTTTAAATTCCACTGACTTTTAGTATAATAGCACTCAAAACTGACTAGACACTGAAAACACAATTTGGCACTGACCAACTTAAAGTGACTTTTTAAGAACTTTTTCTGAAGGGATTTTATAAACTGAAATTTTTCTCTTATTCTGCCCAAATCTATATCAAATCATTCCATTATGCATTATTTAAACTATAAACTTTAGAATGCTACACATAAAAATGAAATATGACTTTTAATATTTTAAAACCGATCCAAATAAATTAGTTGTAATATTGTCTAATCCTCTGTCAATTTGAGTTATGTCCTTGATTATCAATGGTGTCATTCATTAGCCTTTGACTATGTTCTTTTAACAAAAAATATCTTTTGCTATACACAGCCAATGTGTACATAAGTATGTATTTAAAGCATATAGAAACTTGAAAGAGATAAAGGAGAAAAGAGAAAAAGATGCAATCCAGAAAGCATGGGAAAGAGAGGGGTTGGGGGGTGGGGAAGAGAACCTTACACACACACACACACACACACACACACACACACACACACACACACACACACACACGATGCTGTGAGCTCCTCTGTAGCCTTTCAGCTTGCACTCCTGACTTATGAAACATCTTGTCTTTCAGATGGAACCCCATTCACTTGGTGGATTGGCAGGTTCAATGAAAGGCACCCTCACTGGGAAGGTTCTGTTCCTGGAGTCCAGCAATGTGGATGTGGCCTTGAGGAGAGCTGCCTGGACAGTCGGCATTTTTGCAATTGTGATGCAGACGTGGATGAATGGTAAGTAGATCTTCAGTTTTCCTACAGTGGTAGGAAATGTTAATTGATGTGCAGAATTGCTACTAAGAGAGAAAAATGGAGATACCAAAGTCAGTGGGAATTAGGGCTGCATAAAGAAAAAGGAAAGGAAAAAAAAGGGCCTGGGAGCCAGAGAGATGGTTCAGGAATTAAGAGCAATGGATGCTCTTCCATAAGACAAGGTTTGGCTTCTCAGCACTGAAATTGTCCTTAATTACAAAAGATCTAATGTCCTCTAATAGCCTCTGTGTACACTTTGTGCACATGGCTCACTTACCTAAGAGCAAGATACTCATATTCTATAAATAAAAATTTTAAAATGTGAGAACTCTGTTCTTTTATGGTGAGGAATAATACTGAGATTGATTCCTCAACCTCCTTGTATTCTGAACTTTCTTTTATAAGCAAGGAATGAAATGGAATATGAGTTTACCATTTAGCCAGGTTATTTTTTCTGTGTGTGTGTGTGTGTGTGTGTGTGTGTAGATGCTCTTGTATTTGTTAATGTCCATGCATGTGTCCATGCATGTGTGTGGAAGTCAGATTCCACCTGCCTTGATTTTGTTTTTGTTTTTGTTTTTGTTTTTTTTTTTTTTTTGAGATACGATCTCTCTGTGGCCCAGAACTCATTGAGTAGGCATGGCTGGCTAGCGGGATCTGTCTGTCTTTGCCTCTCCAGGGCTGGAATTATAAGCCTCTGTTATCAACCCAGCCTTTTAGTGTGGGTTCTGGGGATTAAAGGTCCTCCCTCTTTAAGGTAAACATTTTCCTACCAAGTTATCTCTCTAGATTGGGTTTTGAAACACACTTGTTGTGTAGGGGCCAGGAGAGATAGGAGTGTAATTATATGGGTTTTTCTTTTTCTTCCACTGATGTTTAGTGCCTTTACCATCATTTACTGTGACTCTAACACCAAATTAATTTTTTATTCTAGTTACTGATTTTCAGTTACTGATCATATAATTCTCACAACAACCTAGATTTTTCATAAAAACATGTGCTTGTAGGTTGAGAAATTATAGAAGAGTTAAATGATTGTTCTCAATATTATACACATCATTAAAATGGCAAGACCCGAACTCACACCTAAGTCCATGGACAGCATCTCTAGTGCTCTCCTGTACCAGCTCAGTCCTGTGACGTGATGTCTAAGGTCTTATGTTTGTTTTATCTATATTATCTCAGATCTCCAGGAAAGATTTCCAGTTTTCACTCTAGTAGTCATGAAAATGTACACACAGCATGTCCACTCAGCGTTCAGGTTTGTGCTGGATTTCAGGCAGCCTGACATTTTAGCTTTTGTAGCATTTCTCTCTCTTCTCATCAAAAGCTTCTCAATTATAACTGAGAATCCCTGTCAATCTTCTCACAGACGTCTTACAATTTCTTTGGGGCACAGTATTTTTTTTTCATTGTTCAAATTGTTACTGGCAAAGACCAGTTCAATGACTTAAGTTCTAGTCAAAACCTTATTTCAGACCAGTGAGCCAGGGTTGGGGAGGTGAGTCAGTCAAGAAAACGTCTTCCACTCAAGCATGAAGAAGCCTCAGCATCCATGTAACTAAGTTGTTTAAACATCTTGGGGTCCTGGCAGGGTCTTGAATTTTCAGGACTTGTGAGGTGGAGCCAGGATGGTCCTTGGGATTCATTGGAAATTTCCAGGAGGGAGATAATCTAAAACAGAAATTCTCAACCTGTGGGTCAAGACCCCTTTGGGGCGTGAATGGCCCTTTCACAGCATAGGAAAAGACAAATATTTATATTACAATTCATAATAGTAGCAAAACTACAGTTATGAGGTTGCACTGAAAATAATTAATTGTTGGGGATCACCACAACATTAGAAATTGTATCAAAGGACATAAGCATTAGGAAAGTTGACAACCACTGCTCTGAAAAGAAACTCAAGCACAGACGAGCAGTCCCTGGGGGTTGGCATCTATGTTAGACTAATTCTTACATACATGTGCAAATGTACATGTGCTCCTGTAGCTCCTGTACACACACACACACACACACACACACACACACACACACACACAGAGGAGGAGGATGAGGATGAGGAAGAGGAAGGAGACAAAGAGGAGGAGGAGGAGGAGGAGGAGGTTTCTGCTTCCATAATACATGAACCATGAGTTCTAAACATGAGAAAGTTTCTCAAGTACAGAGACTTTTCCTGAGGAAGGAATCAGGTAAAGTAGATTGAAGAGTGAATGTTAATTTTCTTACAGCATTATGGAGACCTAAAAAGAATTCTACCTTGTGTCCGTGATGAAGAATAAATCTCTGAACCACAGGGGCCTCAGTCTGTGCAGTAGATGTTTTGTTTGATGAAAGTTCTAGGGAGGTAAATTCAGAACATCTTTGGATAGAGACTATTAGGTTTTTTTTTCTACATAGAAAAAGGGGAACTTCAGGAAAGGTCTATTTGTCACACATTCAAAGGTGCAATCGATTTTGGCAGGGAAGGCATGGTAGGAAGAGCTTGAGACAACAGATCACAGTGTGTCTAAGGCAGGAAGCAGAGAACAGTGGGTACCGATGCTCTGGCCACCCTTTCTTTTTTATTCAATCTAGAACCCTAGTCCAGAAAATGGTACTAGTCACATTTAAAGTAGCCTTCCCACTTCAAATAACCATGTCTAAACATTAGATCCTACTAAATTATCGAATTAACAATCAAGAGGAGAGGTCTTCTGTTGTGGTTTGCCCTGGCGTTGTCTGTATTTTGATGCTAATTCCACTGCCCCAAGGACAGCTGCCTAGTGTCAGGCCTCAGGTGACTTCACCAGAACCTTCTCCCTATTTAGTTTGTAAAATACAGGTGAGGGCAGGTAAGGAGAGAAGGAGGCCTGTCATGGGATGAGAAGGAAGGATGGGCGGGAGAAAAGTTTGAAGGAGGAGGAGGAGGAGGAGATGGGAATGGAAAAAGGAAAAGACAGGAGGGACAGAGAGGGTAGTCACAGCGGAGAGAAAATGGAAGCTGACATTAAGATTCCACTCTGTGTATTTACAGGTTGTTATTAATGTTCTTAAGGGCTGGATGTGTACTGGGCTTTGTATGTTTAGGTGAGCAATTATATCTTATCAATTGGGTCAAAGGTTATTGTGTTGTTGCGTGTTCTTTTATGTGACAGTTTGGGTGTAGGAAAGTGTGTGGCGGCTGGAGACACTGGACCGCTGCAGAGTTGGGATGTGTGTTTCTGGCATGGAAAGCTCCCTTGGGAACTAGATGGGTAGAGAGATGGCGGCCAGGCTCAGAGAGAGGCCTTCGGCAGTGTGATATGGGATGGGGCAGAGCGGGTGAGAGGCTTTGCTGACTAAGAATTAAGGTATCTAGCAGACATCTTGGGGCATTGCGGTGTAGACCTAGAGCGGGTAAAAGACGGCTGTTCTATTTTTTATATTTTTACAACAACAGTCTTCACTAATTATCATCTTCAAATGTAGGAGGGTTACGAATATTTTTTAGGTTATTACGTTACCAAGAGAGAAAGCAACAGGGAGTAAAGTCCTCTGGTCCTGGGGACTCAGATTCACTTGGGAGTTTGAGTCATGAGTCCCCTCATTGTGTCTGGTATTAGACAGTAATTGCAGATTTACAGGCTCAGAATGAAGCACTTTCACTTGACTTTATGTTATACAATTAGAGAAGCTGACCCATGAGAGAAAATGCAAGATGAAAGTTGCCATTGAAAACGGAGTATTGTGTCTCTTGTATGTTTTATCTCTGAGGCACACAGTCCCTTCTCAATGTACAATTGCCAGGGCTTAGTTAACCATTCAGTAATCACTGGGGGTAACAGCTGCACCTTACTTATTTATGCTGAAATTTTCCTGTATTTTATTCTCCAGAGTATTTCATTGATCATGTTACTCACTGACATCCCAGGCTTTGCCTTGATTGACCTGATTATGAGCTCATTAAACTCCGAACCACTTATAAACTGATGGATTAAAGTTCATGACCTATGCTGTGCTTACAGGAACTTATCAAAATACCTTTTATCCATTTCCTCTTGTGCCGGCACATTTCCATGTGTGCGAGTGAACGTGCACATGGAAGACTGAGTATGCACAGGCCTGCATGAAGTTGTACAGGATGAGATATTAACACTATGCACAGGAATGCATTATGGTGTGCAGGGTGAGATAGTAACACTATGCACAGGCCTGCCTGACTGTGTGCAGGGTAAGAGACTAACACTATGTACTGGCCTTCTTGTCAGTTTGCAGGGTGAGATTGTATCACTATGTAAAGTCCTTCATGATGGTGTGCAGCATGAGATAGAAAAAAGAACATGGTTTTGCAGCTCAGGGACAAAGCACCAGGGTGGTGCTTATATCTAACAAATTTAAGGTGCACATTAAGAAGATGAACTTTCATATGTTTATTCCAAGTGTGAGTATAGGAAATGCTCATGTATCGCTAAGATGGGCATTTCCAGATAAAAACTGGGATTCCATTCTTACTGATGATGCACCAGAGAGGACTTCAGACAAGTGCTGAGGTACATGCAGACCTGCTGACATCCAGGAGTATCCTGAGAGTGTAAATTAATGCTGTCCTGCTGGGATATCACGGACACTTTCCTGGAGTTGAGTAAAATGAACCCAAATGACTGAGCCAAAGGCTGTAACATGTTACATCTTTAGCCTTGCTGAGACCGTAACGTACAAGGGCCAAGAGGCATGGCATATGTGAGGCCTGTGGACCGTGCCACAAGAGGAATTGTCAAGGTAGAGAATGTTCAAACCCCAGACATTTCAGAACTTGAAACCTGCAGTAGCGCTCTTAACCAGGCAGAATGTGGACCTGGCCTGCTCAGGATGTCACATACCCAGTTCCTGGACCACCTCGCCATGCTGAGGCACCTCAGTACCTTAGTTTTTAGTCAGTGGCCTTTTCCCACATAGACATTCTCACCTCAAAACTATATAACCCTTTGTTCACCCCCAAAATGTGTATGCGTTCAAACCCACACCAAATAAAGAAATGTGAAGAAGCTAAAATCATCTCAGAGAGCTGCTTCATCCTTCCAGCACAGTGTGCAGTGGCGTCTGGACACCCTGAGAGGGAGGACACAGAGAAAGGGAGCCCTAGCACTGATCCCTGACTCTGGCAAACAGCGTCTGTGGAGGGAGAGGCAGAATGTGGACCTGGCCTGCTCAGGATGCCACCCTGTCCTCTCCAGTGTTAAGTGTATGTTATTTCTCCCTGTTATCATTTTTCATAATTCGCTAAGGCTGTTCGCTGTTTGTTTTTTACTGCCTTTTTAAAGCACTTTTTGAGAAAAATGCAATATTTATGAATTTTTTGAAAAGCGATTTCCGACTCTCCACACTTAATACTAGCTTCTTCAGTTGGGTGTGATATCACACCTGCAAACCCAGAACTCACGGACAGAAGATGGACATCTGCAAGTTCCAGGCAGCCAGGGCTACAAAGGGTGATGGTGTCTTGGGTGTGGATATCTTGGCTTACCGCGTATGGATACACATTTATGATGAAGGATCATACTGACCCCGTGCTGTCATGTATTTAGCAGCACATGAAATGTGGTACTCTGTATACAAACTTCCATGAAGTGACTACGTGGACCAAATTATTGAGAAATATATTTGTATTTCTTTGTAGCTCCTCAGTAAATAAAAACATTAATTGAGGGAGTATAAAAGAAGTTGGGAAGCCCAGAGCTTTCTGCCTCTGTTTTTCTTGCAATACAGCATCAGAGATAAGCACACGACAGATACAGTGAAATTCCAAGTCATGCAGGGAAGTAGCTTTTCATAGATGCTGCTGGCCTCGACCATGTATTAGCTGTGCTGTTTGTTTTTAGTATTAGTATTTAGTTATTAGTATTTATTCTTTCTGAAGGGGTGTTTTGTCTACTGTTGGCTGTGACCACCATGCTATTCCTTCAATGGCCAGAAGAGGGAACCAGATCTCCTGTTATAGATGATTTTAAGCTGCACATGTCCGGCTCCTGAACTTGTGCTTCCAGCATATGTGCCGTGTTAGTTGGACTGGATCATCCCCAGTTAAACAGAGAAGCATCTATAAACGTGTAGGGACAGGTGCATGGAGGTAGGCACTCTGACCGTCTTTGACTGCCAGACATCGAGGCAGGGCTCTGGTGTCCTCTCTGCTCTCCAGAGTTCAGGATCATGCCCCAGCAGTACTTAATGCCAGGACTGGAGAAGGTCTGTCACCTCTCATCTAGGATGGCAACATAGACTAAGCACATCTGATAAAATACAGACTTGATATTACCCTTGAGGCTGCAATGAGATAATGAATCCTTGAAAACAAAAAAGTTTCTTAATCTCAGCAGCGTTGGGAGAAAGCTCAAGAGCAGCCACAGTGCGTGCAGCCACACACAGCAGGAGCCATGTGTTTCCATGAAAACCATGCCTATGCAAGCCTGGGCCACGAGAGGGACAGTTGAAGTTGCCCTTTTATCCTGGCAGACCTCAGAGGATATTCAGGAAGTGTTTCTTCCAGGTGACTGTTTCATGATTTATGGAATGGATCTGACTTTCTGAGACTAGAGGTGAGTCAGAGATTTAAAGTGTGGAGGAGGCCATCCTGTGGGTTTCCAGATAGTTGCTGACAAACCAGGGGTTTTAAAAGCTCAAGATCCAGAGAAGCAGGGTACAGACTGGTTACTGCGTGCCATGGGACACTGTCTCTTTCTGAGCTGACCCTGCCACAGAAAGGGCCATCTGAAGACACTGGGAAACTGGGTGAGACTTGGTTTAGGATACACTACCAAGTTAAGTTACTACTATACTGAGTCGGATGTCCTTGATACGTGGAAGGAACTTGGGCCTGGCACTGTCTTCCCCATCTGCGGGTTCTCAGCATAGTTTGTGGTTGGTTTGGTGAGTGCTCCCAGATGGGTAGAATAACCTGACTCGTATTTGGTAAGTAATAGCCTTTCCTAGGCTAAACTGTCCTTAGAGCACAATGTGAACTGAGGCCCATCCTTATCTCTCCAATATAACTAAACATTCCCCGTCTTGAAAGCACTCTGTCTCCAGAACCATTCTTGGGGTGGTCAAATTGCCAGCAGAGTCTCTTCATCTAATCTGCCCTGTAATTGTTGTATGAGATGAATGGAGTTCCCGACCTGGGATGTAACTCAGTGGTAGAGCAGTTACCCAGCACTCACAATGTCCTAGGTTCAATCCTATCCCTAAGAGCTACAGAGGAAGAAAATGTAAGATCCCAGTTACATCCAGGGGTGTAGAGTACAGCAAAAGGGGAGTCGTCGTAGAGGCTTTAAGTCCTCCAACCTCCAGTCTCAACTCAGATCTCCCATGGACACCATTTAAGAAACTTGTGTTTTCACTATGGCAAGCATTTGTTCTTGGGGTGGAAAGAATTCATACAACATGAGTAAAGCACAGATATGTGGGTGTCTCCCCTGGGAACTTTGTGGTGTCCAGAATTAACCTCGCACAAATGTCCTCTGGTCTTAGTGTGTGTTTGTGCAGGTGTATCCATGAACCCTCCATAAATTTTATATTTAAGATTGATTGATTTTTTTTGTTTGATTGATTGATTGATTTATCATGAGTACACTGTAGCTGTCTTCAGACACACCAGAAGAGGGCATCAGATCATTACAGATGGCTGTGAACTCAGGAACTCTGGAAGATCAGTCAGTGCTCTTAACCACTGAGCCATCTTTCTAGCCCCATAATTTTTTAAAATGTGACTCAGAAGACCATCTGCCAAGGATGATTTCTGTTACTAATGTCTCAGGGCACCTTGCTGGTAAAACTGAAATGGTGATCTACTTCAACTACACCCTGAAACCTGGTAATGAGGCTGTTGTTAGAGAGGCTGTGGTGTGCTTCATCGCCATGGAGAACAGGAAGAGCCCCAGGTACTACATACTGCCGTCCCCAAGGTGAAGCAAAGCGTCATCTCATAGAGAGGCAGCCAGAAGTAGGGCCTGGCTTAGGGATCACTATTGAGAGCAAGGGCCTATTCCTTTCCTGACTTTATCTCTAAATGATTGGTCAGGTTGCTGACCCAGCTCTCACAGCCCAATTCAGCCATTAGGTTTCTTTCTATTTTCTCACTGACTTGATTGTAAATGGTTAGAGTTCCCTGAGCTGCTTTTTCCATGACCCAGACAGCACACAAGCACTCCTAGGTTAAGTGTATTCCTAATGGTCACTGCTGGAAGTAGATCAAGGCCATTGTGTCCCTAGGTCTTATAGACATTGACACCCACCCAAGAGCTTCCTGATGTCTACTTCTTGCTACAGAGTTCAGTGTACTATTCCTGACCTTGGCTCCTTGCCCTGTCTGCAGCTCAATAAAAGCATTTGGTGTCTCTAACAGAAGTCTGGATAGCATTACCTGTGCCCTCGACCCAGCTCCTCAGATGGGCAGCAGCTTCTGACTGCACCGTACTGTGAAGGACCTGAGCAATGCTTGTCATCTCACCTGTACAAGTTAGCACCATGAGCTCTGGACTGTATCAGGCCCAGCCACGTGTCCTTGCTTCATCTGTGTATCAACATGTCCATACTTCTCTACCCAGAGATCTCATGTAAATATATTAATTTTTGTTCCATTTAAGAGACTTGGGACCTTTGTTATCTTACTTTTGCTCCCCAGCAGCCATAGAAACCAAGAAGTTCATACTGTCACCTGAAAAACAGGTTAAGTTAATGTGGCCCTCAGGAATTTGCAACAAGGGCTGAGACCTTTGTGAGGCCCAAACTCCTCTCTTTTATAACTGCCTTCCCAACTGTTTTTGTTGTCTGCTTCTATGTGTCCCGTAGAGAAGGTTTCCTGTGACCAAAGTCAAGCCAGTCCCTCTGACCTGTAGAAGTGTCACTGGAGCTTAGACCCTACTTTAGATGGCCTGGATAATGCACAACTGGTCCAGGTCACCTGCAATGCCTTATGCTGTCAGTCACCCACACACCTCTGATACTGGATCCATCTATCCCAATACCCAGAGCCAAAAGATGCCCAGCACTTGCCATTCTAGGTCCAGGCAGAAACCAGTTGCAAAGTAGAAGGAACCTGAACATGTGGGCGTTTACCCAGGCTGGCAATGGTAGGCTTTTAGAAGAGTAAATCACCCTGGCAATAGAAAATGGACTGTGAGGGAGCAGGTAAAGGACTTGGACACAATCTTCAATCGCTCCTCAGGCTTCTAACAATTATTTCCCTCTTCTGGGAGGTCTTGGGGTCTGTGGGTCCGTGCAGCACAGGAGAGCAATGAAAGTCACTGTCCTGGAGTAATTGCTCCGGAGACAATGTGCCCTTTGTGCTTCAGTGGGGTTGGCAGAGGGCCAGCCTGAAATAGCTATGGCCACAGATCCCTCCCTCAGGAGCACATCTTTGAGCCAGTTCTCCTTCTGTCTCCTGCCCACATGGATTACTCTTGTCCTTTCTCCCTAGACAATCATGGGACAAGAAGTAGGGATCTGTACACAAGAAGTATACCCAAGGTTCACTTCTGTAATGGCCCAGGGGGTCTAATTCTCTCAATCCTGCAAGGAACAACAGTCTGTCCTGGTGTGGTAGCACATGCCTTTAATAATGGGAGAAAGAGGCAGGCATATCTGAGTTTGAGGCCAGCCAGGTTCATATAGTGTTCCAGGATTACTCCATAGATGGGTTGAATGATTAAAGAGACAGATGTAAGAAAAGAAAACAGAACAAGATATCGCAAAACTGAAGCAATATTTTCTAGGACACGTAAGTTATTCAGAGTTCCCCTAGTTGATTTCCCAAGCTCTGAGTTCAAGGTACTAAGGAGTTCAGTGTGGCCATGGGTGTTTGTAGCAGCCATGGAATAGGTTTTTCTTTTATGATGACATGGTCTTATTCTCTAGCCCAGGCTGGCTCTTCAAGATCCTTTTGTTTCAGCCTTCCCTCTGCTAGGATTGCAAACTTGTACTAACCATGCCTAACCCCAAATCAGCAATTCCTGGCCTGATACTTTTTTCCCTCAAGGCACAGTTTTCAAATTAAACTTAACAGGCTATGGGTGGAAGCACATACTTGTAATTCTATTACTTTGTTCATGGAGGAGGAAGAGGATGACCTACAATTGAGGCAAAGTTATCCCACAGAGGAAGGCCCTATCATGAACTGAGATTTGTAATTAAGCACTGTGTTCTCTCTGTGTCCACCAAGCTGAACTTTTTCAGAGCATCCAATGCCTTTTTCTTCATTTTCCCTTTATACATGAGCTAGCCTAAGTCAAAACAACAGATCCAGAATATTAACTAAGATTGGCTCAGGCTTTTCATTCTCATGGATATATCACTGCCCCATGAGATCCAGAGACCCACAGAGTACCACATGTATATGTATACACTGCTGCTTCCATGCACAGTTGTCTTGTAAGAAAACATAGGCCTGGTCAAACCAAGGAGCACAAATACATACTATAGCAAGGAGCAGTGGAATAGAACAGGGGCAACCCAGTCCATTCTGCTTGTGACACCCTTGAAATGAGAGGTATCTCCTGACAGATCCATGACAAGTGGACACTTGGTTGGATGGGTGCCCTGTGAGCTTTGTGTGCAGATCAGTGTGTGACACTCTGGGAATGGACTGAAATGGTCAATGTGATGGCAGAAAGGATCACATTTCAGAATGTGACATCACCTCTAAGTACCTTCCTGGTATCACCAGTCCTGCTGCCACCTCTCACTCCCAGCCATACTCTTCCCCAGAAAACATGGTGCACTGACATAAATGCAGTGTGCTGCCCAGTCCAGTGGCTTGCAGATCATGATGGTGCATCCAAGACCACTCTCCTGTACACAGGCTCTGTGCAGCAGAGGTGCAAACAAGGTGAGGAGTAAGGTTCTTCTGACAATGGTGGGTGTCAGAATTCTATCCAGTGTGAGCTCCAAGAGGGGTTTACTGGAAAATTCCCTGGTGAGTAGAGAAGCTGAGTGGCTAATCGTGGTCTATGAGGTATTGAGTACTGAGTTCTCACTGGATTTCTGGAACTAGGATAAATAATATAAAGTGTCTCATTTGTGAGTTTTTATGCTGATGGCTGGCAAAATGACGTTTGGACATGTTGTGTTAAATAAATGCATTAGGATTAATTCTAGTTCTCTCTTTATTAAAATAATAATAGATAATTATAAGTATAATATGATTACATTTATATAATATATTAATGTATTATAAGTCATATTATGATTACTATATTATATAATTATATTAGATGTATTATAGCACATTATAACTATAATTATAATTTTTATTATCATCATCATTATTATTATTGGTTTCTTCCAGACAGGGTTACTCTGTGCAGTCTGGATGTCCTG
Source organism: Rattus rattus (assembly GCF_011064425.1). Lineage (NCBI taxonomy): Eukaryota > Metazoa > Chordata > Mammalia > Rodentia > Muridae > Rattus > Rattus rattus. The sequence goes on along the minus strand of NC_046165.1, from coordinate 93,982,861 downwards.
GAACTTTTTAGACCAGTCTGGACTTGAATTCAGAGATCCTCTTGTCTCTGCCCCCCAGTTCTGGAAATAAAGTCATTTACCAATACATGCCCATAATTGTCCTATTAGGACTGATTTAGCTACACAAGGGAAGGGGCCATGATATGCATTGTTCCATACCAATCTGGTACTTGGGTGAGAAAATAATGGGTTGAAAATGGTATTAGCTGATGACTCAACACTTGACAGTAACCCCTTCCATCAGCCCAGGAATGTCTTGGATGGGGTCATAGATATATTTCATTGCTGTGAAGAGACACGATGACCACAGCAACTTTTATGACATTTAACTGAGACTGGCTTATAGTTTCAAAAGTTTGGTTCATTTATCATCATGGTGGATACAGCATGTCAGTGTCCAGGCAGACATGGGACTGGAACAGGAACTGAGAGTTCTTTATCTTAATCTGCAAATAGCAGAAGGGGACTGTGTATCCCACTGGGCTTATCTAAGCATATATAATCTCAAAATCCACCTCCAACAGGGCCACACCTATTCCAGCAAGGCCACACCCCATAATAGTACCATTCCCTACAGACAAGCATTCAAATATAAGAGTTTATGGTGGCCATACCCATTCAAACAACCACAGATGGCTTGCTATTGCTAAGAGAATATGGTCTGATTTAAATGTCACCTATACACACACACATGCCTCAGGCCTAACATTTGTAAGAAAGCAAAAGGCCCTGGAGATGAAGCATTTGAAGTCTATCTTGCCTTTTTTTTTCTGGAATGGTCCTTGGTCTCACTGGACCCCAATGTTGTGTGTGTAGGGCCATAACCTGACCTTTGTCAAGCCCAGAATGTGAAAGACTGTCAGACACCAGGGGCTTAGATATGCCCTTTTCCCACCTTCTGTCTCACTGTCTCTTTGCTAACACAAGGACACTCTGTTTATAGCTAGACACAGGGCCACCCAGAGGTGAAACATTGGCCACCCTTCTCAGATCAGGCCTGACTGGTGGCTGAAGGGATGTAAACAGAAGTGTCAAGTGACTATAGGGACTATCCTTAAAGGGCAAGGCCTCCTTTCTGTTTCTCTGGCTGCAAGACTTGGCAAGGCCCTCTTAGGCCTCAGTGAATGAGGAGGCCCCTACCTCGTGGGTAGGGTAGACAGTGGTAGGATAGACACAGCCATGGTTCTGGTTTTTGTGCTGGAAATGGAGCCCAAAGCTTTGGGCTTTGTGCTTCTCATGTGTTCTACTACTGAGCTGCTGACCCCTGACCCTGTATGGATCTTTAACCAGAAAAGAAAATCTTATGTATTTAGGGCTGTGTCAAGTAAAAGTTTGGTTATCTTCTTACCTGAGAACTAATACCTATCTACTTTCTCCTGGTGTCCCTAGAAGAGACAACTCTACATTTTTCAGGCCAGAATATTCAAGTGCTTTCTAATTTATTTTCCATGTATTATTTCTATATCAGTTTGTGCTTGTTTGTGTGTGCCCATCCTTACGTATGTGGGAACACACAGGCCAGGACTCCAATGGGAAGTCAACAGACAACTTGTAGTGGTTGGTTCTCTCCTTTCTCTCAAGCTGTCAGGCTTGGCAACACATACTTTTACAGGGTATGCCATTTAGTATATTCTAGGAGAAGGTCACTTCCAAGATGATTTGAAATCTGGTGTTGACTTAAAATACAACTGGCAAGACTTTCAAAACACCAATATCAATATATCATACACTAAAAAAGTCTGGGTGGTGATGGCACACACCTTTATCCCAGGAGGACAGTCAGGAGGCAGAGGCAGGCAGATTTCTGTGAATTCTAGGCCAGCCTGGTCTACAGAGTGATCAGAGTGATTTGCAGGGCATGCAGGGCTACAAACAGAAACCCTGTCCCAAAGGGGAAAAAAAAAAAAGGAGAAGATCAAGGAAAGGAGAAGGAAATAAGAAGCCAGGCTGGGAAAATGGCTCACTGGGCAAAGTGCTTTTACACAAGCTTAAAACCCACATTTGAATGCCCACAATCCATCCATGTAAAGCTCTATACTCTGTGTGTGTCTTTAATCCCAGTGTTCCTCTGGTGAGCTCGAACACAGAGACAAGACAATCAATAGAAATGCCAGGACCAGTTATCCAGGTATAATAGGGATAAAAACAGCACAGAGGATCCACACGGATGGCTCAGCTAATGAAAGTGCTGGACAGGAAGCCTGGTGACCTAAGTGTGTTCCTGGGAACTCATGAAAATGTAGAAGGAGAGAAATGACCCCACACAGAGTTCCTCTGACCTCCACATGCAAGCAGTGACATGCACACACCTATGTCCCTGTATATAATAAAACTAAATCCAAAGAGACCCCAGCTCAAGGTAGAGGTAAGGACCAGCAGATGAGGTCATCCTCTGCCTACAACAGCCATGATCACACTCACACAAACATGTATGCACACATATCAGACACAAGTAACACACACACAGGAGTTTAAACAACAATGCAATAAGTAAATGTCTCAGCTACTCATTCAGTCATCTTTAAAATACTACCTGGCAGATATGAATTTTAAAATTTGACAATAAACCCACAGAAATGGATCTAGACCGGAATGTCAAGTCTCAAGTTTTAGTCACCACTCTGCAAGCCCCAGTTGTCACTCAGATGCAGAAGTCTATGTGTATGCGTCAGCAAAATGCATACTGGTCATCACTGCTCAGTATCAAGTTTTGACCAATTCCAACCTCCCCTCTTCCCTCTCTGGAATTTTCTTGAGCCATTACCATACCGGTGACTATGCAGGAGACTCCCAGCACTGGTGTCATTGTGAGCTGCAGCTGACTGGGCAGTCTTTAGCCTTCTAGTCCTGACAATTGGAATCTGCCTACCCTGGGGTGTTCCATTTGCTAGCTGTCTGTCTCCCCAGGGAGACATAAGCAATGTGAGGTTTGATGTGTTGCATAGTGTTCATTCTCAATACTAGCACGGAGCAGAGTGAACCATAGCACCTTAAAAACTCAAGACAGAGCCAGGCATGGTGAGCCAAGTCTTTAATTCAAGCACTCAAAAAGCAGAGGTAGGTAAAGACTATACATGGGCTGACCCTGGACTCTGACCTCATAGGTAACAATGAATATCCTAGTAAGAGCACCAGTGGAAGGGGAAGCCCTGGGTCCTGCTAAGACTGAACCCCAGTGAACTAGACTGTTGGGGGAGGGCAGCAAGGGGGAGGATGGGGAGGGGAACACCCATAAGGAAGGGGAGGGGGAGGGGATGTTTGCCTGGAAACCAGGAAAGGGAATAACACTGAAATGTATATAAGAAATACTCAATATATATATATATATATATATATATATATATATATATATATAAAAAAAAAAAAAAAAGAGGTAGGCAAGAGCAATGGAGCAAGTTCCAGAACAACCTGAGAATCATTTAAAACACTGTGTTGAAAAAGAAACAAAACCAAGACAGGGGCTTGAGTTAAGAGTCAGTAGTTAAGAGCACTGGCTGTTCTTGTAGAGGACCAGTATTCAATTCCAGGCCGTCTAAAACTCTACTCCCAGGGTATCCAACATTTTATTCCAGCTTTTTCAGGCATACATGTGATGTACAAACATTCCTGCTGGCAAAATACCCATATGCATAAAATAATAAATATTTTTAAAAAAGAATAAAAGAATACAAGCCATGGGCTTATGAAATAGCTCAGCAGGTAAAGGCTGGCTGCACAAACCCGAAGACCCAAATCCAATCCACAGAATTTACATGAACATGGAGGGGAAAAATGCACCCCACAAAGTTGTCTTCTGACCTCCACTTGTGCACATACACAGAATAATAATTTGTAAAAATAAAACCAAAAAAATAAATCTATAAAAATCAGTTAGGCTGGAGGCATGGCTCTGTTACAGAGCACATAGAAGCCCTGGGTTCCATCCTTAGCACCAAAAATAAAAACACAAAAAATACATGGAAAGAAGTGAATTCAAGACCCAACTCCCTCTGATTTTAGCATCAAGCAGTAAAGGTCCTGGAGCCCGGACCCTATTAGAATCCCTGTCATTTGAGGTTCCTAAGACAATATCTCTCATCCTGACCTGGCTCAGGTGCCCGCTTTGCTGCAGAATTGCTCTATTCACAGACTACACAAGCCCGAGACCTCTTGTCCTTCAACTCTCTCACAAAAGACTCCATTACAATTGTGCCAGAGAGAGTGCTTCGTACGGCTAGATTCAGGAAAACAGACTGTGACCCTTCCTCCCTCCAGTTTCTGCCTGCAAGCCTGGGCCCCAATCCTGGCCCCCAACACAAGAACCAGAGCCAAATGATTCTAGCATATACCACTATGGGTGATTTATTTAAGGGTCTCCAAATAATCACTTAAGCATCACCATGGCAACCTGAAGAGTTGCCATGGAGATTGGAGCAGGAAATGTCCCCATGGAGACACCTGGGAGACTCCATAGGAAATCATTACCAGGTGGAAGGGCTTGGAAAGGGGGGTGCCGAACACATAAGGGAGCCCTGTGGTCTGCACTCTGACAGGAGGAGGGAGGCAAGGGGGCCAAGGGAAAGAAAGCAGCTTAGAGAGGCAGGAGAGTTTCTGATTTCCACACGCACCATTCCACTTGATGCAGGGCTGCTAGAACAAGCATAGGGTCTCTCAGGGAGGAAGGACAAGCATGGGTGGCCGTGTTGGCCCCCAGGAGAAGGGGGAGGGTTTATTCTAAGTGCTTTGTCTTGCATTTGGATTTATGTCACCACGGTGTGCAATATTAACTGTTATTACAAATGTGGCTGTTGATCATTTATCACGTTGACTATGTTGTCTCCTCAAACCAATCTCACATGGCAGGAGCGAGCTCTATGACAGGGGCGTGGAAGCACTGTCCGTACAGCGACCTACAGTCATCCCGCTGATTGAGGAACCAAACTCTGGCTTCTTGGACTCCCTCAGCAAGTCTGCATTTGGAGGCAACCATATTCTACCGTAGCACTGTCTCAGGGTTTGAAGAGAGGAAGCTTCCTGCGCGACGGTGATTCTGCAGCTGCTGGAACCCGAAGTCGCCATGGCCTCCACCCACTTCATATCTACCCTAGATTCCATCCTGCACTGTGCCTGCTCTGCAGCCCCACTCTTCCTTCAAAGCCTTGAGTTGGTTTCCCATTCACAGGGAGCCAGTCTGCTGACAGCATTAGAACGCAAGCTCCACAGAGAGCAAACAAACCTGCTTCTCCTTTGGCCTCTGCATCCAGCCCTGTCTGTGAGAGCTGGACAGACAGCTCCGCTGACCCACCCACTTCAGCAGACAGTCCACATCCAGATGGTGCCAAGTAAAGCTGGAAAGAAAGGAAAGGTATTAGGAGAGAATTAAGGTGAGGAAGTGACTCAGCCCAGCGCTAGCCTGCAGCCATCCAGGAGGAACTCTCCAGAGACAAGGTCCCTGTTAGGCTCAGCCTGCAATCTGGCCTGTAAGTATTGCTCCATGGGTGAGCACAGGCTTGGAAGGGAAGAGCTGACTAAGCTGCTGCTTTGAACCAGACCCCCAGAACAACTTTCAGGCCACTAGGAGCCTGCTCGCTGCTTTTACATTCAAACAGACTGCGTGCTTAAGATTTGATCACCTTGTGGGGGGTGGAATCAGGCTAGGGAGGTGACTCTAAGCAGCAGATAACCTCAGTCTTGGGAGGAGCTGCTCACAATGAGGACTGAGTATCTGGTAGGTGGAACCAAATCCCCTGAAAATTTGCAATCCAACAGTTCAAGTTCTTAACTTAGGACAAGATGCTAACCTCTCAGAGACTTCCTTCATTGAATAAACCCTGAGAAGCAAAGCTGATTCAACTGCTGATTCCCTTCACTATTGTGCCCGCACCATAAATGCTCTGGCACACCAGAGTTGGTTTAGGATGAATTTTAAGGAGTGCACCTCACTCCCATTAAGATGGCTACCATAGGGGGGTCTGCAGTCTCTGCCCTTGGGAGGTTAAGGCAAGAGGATCTCAAATTTAAGGTTAGATATAAAGTACTGTGAATAGGGACAGACAGTCAGGAGCAGAAAGAAACAGACAGAAGTGTGGATCATGGAAGAAATGGAGCAGAGCTGTGGAAAGATGAGCAGATCTGACCAGATCAGAGCTTTCTGTTTCTCATATTTAGCAGTTTTATGGCATTGGGGAAAACATCTCTGACCTCTATGAGCCTCAATTTCTACAGCTGTAAATAATAACAGAAATACCAGCATCATAGGGTGCAGAGGAGAATAAATGACAAGAAAAGGTTCAAAATAGACACCGCAATTCCAATAATAATTTTTTACTATTATTAAAATAATTTTGTCATTGTTATATTTTGGTCCATGTTGGACAGTGGTTGCAGGTGAAGCTTAGGCAGGTTTGATTTGATGACAAAGTATCTTACCTGGGCAAGCTGAGATCAGTCGTAGTTCAGTATCTGGGAGCCTTGGATGGTGTTTGTGGCAGGGACTTCCGATTTCTCTCAGTACTATGTGAATGTGTACCTGGCCTAGATGTGTGGCCATCCGGCCTAGCTCTTTAAAGTGGTGCTTATGTGTCAAAGAGGTGGTAGGTGGGGACTCCTTAGGAGAGGCCAGAGGATAAGGGCCAGACCTAGAAAATCAAAGACTGAAAAAGGAGGCTGGCAAGAGTGGAACTGAAAACGAGGCTCTAAAAGTAGCCCTAGCCTGATCTTGTGAGTTCTACAATCAAACCTACCCAGAAGGAGAAGAGAGAGGAGAGAGAGAGAGAGAGAGAGAGAGAGAGAGAGAGAGAGAGAGAGGAGAGGAGAATGATAACAAGCTCACTGACAGCCTGAGCAACTTACTAAGATCCTGTCAAAAAGCTGCCCAGCTGTGGCTGCTCGCCTGTAATCCAACATTCAAGAGGTAGAAATTGGAGGGCCAGGAGTATGAAGCTTCATACTCAAGCTCAAGTATGAAGTTTCAGCTTCATAAGACTCTGCTTCAAAACAAACAAACAAACAAAACAAAACAAAACAAAAAAACAACAGAAGGAAAAAGGGGAGGGAAGTGAAAAAGATTTTAGAAATAAAATGTTTGCCTAGGAGGTCTGGGTTCAATTCCAACATCACCAAAAAGAAACACACACACGCGCACACACACACACACACACACACACACACACACACACACACACACAGACACTTAACCACCAGTCAGTCTTGGGAGGAGCTGACTCACAAGAGACCTGAGTGTGATTCTTGGGGTAGGTGGGAACCAAATCCAACTCCTGAAAATTGTCCTCTCCAACAGTTCAAGTTCTTATATACTAAATAAATGGACAATTTCAAAACTAGGCAGCTGTCTAACATCATTCAGATGGACTTCCCCTCAAACTCATTTAATGAAAGGAAGGCTGCCACATTCTGCTAGAAGGGACCAAAAGGGCTTTGATTCTGGAAGGTTTACTGATTCTCACATGGGAAGAGGAAGACACTACCATCCATGTGTATGACAGTATACACACCATCTATGTATGTATACCATCCATGCATGACAGCATACACATCTATGTATGATACACACCATCTATGTATAACAGCATACACACATCTATGTATGACAGTATACACATACCATCGATGTATGACAGTGTACACACCATCGATGTAAGACAGTATACACACCATCTATGTATGATAGTGTACACACACCATCTATATATGACAGCATGCACACAACATCTATGTATAACAGCATATAAACCATCGATGTATGACAGCATACACGCATCCATGTATGACAGTATACACACCATCCATGTATGACAGTAAACACACCATCGATGTGTGACAGTGTACACACACCATCTATGTATGACAGCATACACACCATCCATGTATGACAGTATACACACCATCTATGTATATCAGCATACACACCATCTATGTATAACAGCATACATACCATCTATGTATGACAGTATACACATACCATCGATGTATGACAGTGTACACACCATCTATGTATGACAGTATACACATACCATCGATGTATGACAGTGTACACACCATCGATGTAAGACAGTATACACACCATCTATGTATGATAGTGTACACACACCATCTATATATGACAGCATGCACACAACATCTATGTATAACAGCATATAAACCATCGATGTATGACAGCATACACGCATCTATGCGTGACAGTATACACACCATCTATGTATGACAGCATCACACCATCTCTGATGTCTTCTGAGTGGACAGAGACCTGAAGGGAGGAAGCATGGACACTGCTGTGACAGTAGTGGGGACACAGTGTCTGTCCCCTTCTGTCCCTGCTGGCTGTGGCACATCCCACTACCATTTAGCACTCATGCCTGTCTGCTTGGATTACTGTTAGCTGTTAACAAGTCTGTCTTCTCTGCCATTAATTTATTGATTCATCTGACAATTAAGGAATATCCCAAATGTCAGCAAGCATGGGAGAATGTCACTGAACATCCAATAAGAGGAGCCACCAGGCATGGTGCTGTGGTGACACAGGCCTAATCCCCACCACTGAAAAAATAGTGGCAGAAGGATCAGGAGTCCAAGGCTAGCCTGTGCTACACAAGACCCTGTTTAAAACAATAATAAAAACAAAAATAAAGAAAACCCTGGCTTCACAGTGGTAGAAAGGTTGAGAGAACAATCTGTGGAAATATGTGTGTTCTTGGGTCCTGACTCCCACTTGCTTTGTCTGAAAATCTAGCCTGAGCTTCCCAGAGCTCACCGATCCTTCCAGCCTCAGCATAGGCAAGGCCATGGAGACAACTGTTTGGACCTGGGGATGTGAAGGCCTTAGGTATAAGTCAGGGGAGACTCACCTAGCTTAAATGCAAGCATAGTCACAAAACCATTTGCCTCTTTCTGGAGGGGATCTTTATGGGATCCTGGATCACTGGAGTCTTATATGGAAAAGATTCTCCATGGTATACAAGTAGTTTTATTATCCCAGAGGACCAGGCCAGAGGGTCCAAAGCCTAGAAATCTAGACGTCGACAGGCTCCTCTAGTGTTGCACGCAGACTCTAGGAATTTATCTGCTCTGTGCTGAAGAAAGGACCTTTGAGGGCAAAAGGTTCTTGTGTATAGGCATGAGTACTGAAGAAGCCAGGGAAAGTTAAATAGACTTAGCCCTTCAAAGAATAAGATGTTTACTAATCTTTCTCCAGGAATGTTGGGAAGGGATGTGGTTTACAATCTGGTGATCACCTGTAATCTGTAAAGGTAGGTTTTACCCATATCACCCAGAAATTATGTTTTGTTTATCTCACACTCTTTCCTCCTGAATCCTGAACATTGCTTCTAAGTTTAATAAATCCATCCTTTGAGAGGTGTTACTTGCATTTCACAGAACCCTCAGTGACTTTATGCTGTCTCCAAGTCAGGCCTATCTTGACTCCCACAACCATCGTGAGGGGAAGACAGTTTTTCTCTCAGACCTTAAATCTTGAGCAGTTTCTGAGGCAATAGTACCCGTCTGTAGGAGAGAAGAAATATGTAGTTTGTAAAGAGTTTCCATGTAAACATGTCTTAAGCTTTGTTGTACACACATACTGAGTTAATTGCCTTCAGAAAACTGTTGCCAAAATTGTGCTGTATTCAATATGGCTAAAATAAACGACCTGATGTCAGACCCTAGAAGTTCTGAACCAAGTTTGACAACTAAGTTGAGCTGAAGTGAGTTTCATTCTTGTGTCTTCCTGGATCATTTTGCTTCTGGAATAAAGCCTCCAGGGACCCCCTGCATATCTCATTGTCTGGGAATCCCATGTGCCCATGAGGCCAAAATGGACAAAGAATAGATGAGCAAGAACCCTCTTTTCTTCTGAAACACAAATGAATTTTTCAACTCTGGAGCACCCCGAAGAGTCAGAGTCAATTTGCATATTCCTTTGGAAACATTCCTGGAAGGTACATTGAGGAAGGAAAGAGCTGGATCTGGAGATGTTGTGGTATCCACAGGTAGGGGTGGGGTGTGTGTGTGTGTGTGTGTGTGTGTGTGTGTGTGTGTGTGTGTGTGTGTGTGTTTGAGCGCGCACATGCTTCAGTTTGACTTTTTTCTTTTTTTCAATGCTAAATGCTGAACCCAGGGCATTGAGTATGCCAGATAAGCACTCTATCGTGGGCCCTAATTTTAACCCCCTTCTCCTTAGCCACATTAACTAGTTCCTCCGTGACTCAGTTTCCCCATTTGCTCAGTAGGCAGGCTAATAATGGTGCATGTGTCAGAGGGTGGCTCTGAGGATTGAGCCTCGGTGATGAAAAGCTGTTGGGACTGGGATTGCACTGGACTACACATTGAGATTTGAGGTCCCTTTCTCTGCTTTTGTCTGGTGGTGAAGAGGAAGGCAGTGCTGGGTAGATATTATTCCAGGGAGGGAGGGAGAAGCTGCCTCTCTCAATAAAGGAGACTCAGAGAGGTAGGGTACAGCTCACAGTCCCTGAGACCAGAGGAAACCTAGGACAAGGGAGAACAGAGAGCCTAGTGACCAAGCCAAGACAGGCCTTTTCCAGTTGGGAAGTTTCCATAGTCCCTGATTTCTGTGCATTACTGCTCTGAGCTCTCTTGCTTCCCATCACAGGGTTAAACTGAAACTTGCAGTTTCCCAAAGGCTCATGAGCTTGTTCTTCTAGCCAATAAGCAGAGAGGGAAGCCAGCAGTAAATCTGGTTGCTTAGAGACCTCTGGAGAAGCCCACCTGCAAAAGGAAATACATCCTGCTTGGATACCAGGCTCCTCCATGTAATAAAAAGGGAAGGAACCAAATCCTGGGAATGGTCAGAGGAAGAGGAAGTGGGTTATATGGCAGCTGAAGAACTGAGGCTCCTCAACAATCCAAGGCATTTTCCTCCTCAGAGATTTATGTTCAGAATTATGATCATGGTTCATAGATAAGGCAACTGAGCCAACTGGTAAGAGGCATGAAAATAAATTTGAATTGTCTAACTCAGATAGGTTGAACACGGCCACTTGTTCCCAGCTTGCTCCAGCAGAGGGGAATGACTCATTATCCCTGGTCTTGGGTCAAGGTTTAAGGACAGGCAAGCTAGCAGTAAAGATAAGAACGGCTCAGGTGTGCCCTGTTCCTAGTCAAAGGGAAGATGGAAGTAGGCTAAGTAGACACAGTGTCCTATGTGACTGCATAGAGTAACATATTGGGCTTTTTCCATTTGTCCTTCCTGGGGCCCTGGTTCACTGGAGTCTTACTGATATGATTCTCCATGATGTTCAGGCTGCTTATCCCAGAGGACCTGCTCAGCTGTGAGAAAAAAATCTGGAAAACCAGTGGTGGCAAAATCCAGTAGGTGTTGATTAAGTTTTGGGCAGTTTTTATAAGGGTGTGGTTTGGCATCCTGGCCTGGCTATGTAGGCTTTTAAAGTGGTTGCTGAACTTAGCTAGGCTTGGTGGCGGATGTATGCCTTTAATCTCAGAACTTGGGAGGCAGACTTGAGGCCAGCCTGGTCTACAAAGCGAATTAGTTTCAGGATAGCCTGGGCTACACAGAGAACCTACAGGCTACAGCCTGTCTCAAAAACCTGAAGGAAAGAAAGAGAAAGAAGGGAGGGAGGAGGAAGGGAAGGAGAGAGAGAGAGAGACAGAGAGAGACAGAGAGAGGCACTGCTAGTTCATTTCTTTAAAAATATTTTAAAGAGTTTGGAGGTGGAGGGCAGACGTTGTGGCACAGGTCTTTAATCCTAGAACTTGGGAAGCAGAGGCAGGTGAACCTCTAAGAGCTCACAGTCAACCTGGTCTAGCAAGTTTCAGGCCAGCCAGAGTTACAAAGTAAGGGAGGATCTGTTTTTTAAAAAAAGTATTTATTTTTATTCACATGTGTGTTTGTGCCTTCAGTAGTTTATGTGCACCACATATGTGTCTGGAAGCCAGGAGGCATTGGATCTCCTGGAACTAGAGTCAGAGGCAATCACAAGCTGCCCGTGGGCAGGGAAATGAAACCAGTGTCAGGTTGCAAAGAAACCTGGGACAGAAGTCTAACTGTGGTGTCTATTAGCATACCAAAGGCTCTCTGGCAGCCAGGCTCAGTCAGTACCTATGGCTCTCCTGGGTTCCTACTACCCTAAATCCCTACTACCTTAGGGGCCTTGCTTTCCCTGCTTCAGCTCTTCCTCCTTATAATGCAGCCATTTTGGCCAAAACGCTGTCTTGGTTCCTGGGTCTCTTGGTTCTTTTGGTTCTCTGCTCTTGGCTCTTGGTCCCCTCTTGCCTCTCTCTCTTCTCTTCCTCTCTCACTCCCTGACACCCTGTCCTCTCAGGGCTCAGTTCAGTCTGTTGGCCATACTGAGTATACTATTTTCTCTCTCTCCTCTGAACTGCAGATGCCTCTGGCTGTACTCTCCCTCATATCTACAATAAAAAAACGTCTTCTCAATCTCGCCTTGGATGCAAAATGCCCTCATTTGACTCACCCAGGTTCTCTTGAAGAGCAGTAAGTGCTCTTAACCACTGAGCCATGATTCCAGCCCCTGGGTCATTTCTTTTACTGGTGTACCCTGGCCATTACTCGGTGTCTATTTAGTCTCTCAAAAGACTTCACAGTTCTGCACATGGGAGCATACAAGCAACCCTACTGTAGAGCTCAGCGCCTTGTGTGTCTGTGGGGGTGTTGGGGACACCCCATCAGATTCTCCCTGCAATTGGCGGCTACTTTCCAGCTGCTGCTTCTTTACGAAGGGGTTCTTAGAGAGGTGACCTTGACAGCTTCCTGAGGAGGGTGATTCTATCACTCTTCGGCTTCTCCCTCCTGACCCAGCTGAATGGCCTCAGTAGGGCACAAGGACAATTGCTAGTCACATGATGGATGGAACCACTTATAAAGAGATTGGAAAGAAAAGGCTCTGGGCGACATAGGTGCTGCTTCACTCCCGCCAGAATTTCTAAGTTGCAGCTATTCATCTTGCAAGCTGCTTCTGTCTGGCTCTGCAGTACTTCGCCTCTGAGAGCCCGACTGGAATCACGTGACTGTTTGCACCTGGTTTGCATATGTCTACACCCACTGGGCAGGCCAGCTGCTGAGTCTTAGCCTGTTCCTCAGGAGCTGGGCTTCAGAAAGCAGGGGCTGTTCTTACTGAGTTCCTGTAGTCTCTGCCACTCTCTGCAGTAGAGAGTACTGTTCTGTAGGATAGGAGACACACTCTTCCAGAAGGGTCAGGAGGGGTCAGAATGCTGAACCTCAGATCACTCTTAAGCATAGAGGGACATGTCAGGTTATCCTGTCTGTGTTGCCCCTTGGGCAGAGGCATTGAGGGCGGCAGAGAAAGGGTCAAAATGGGGTCTGTCATGATCTTTGTGCTCAGGAAATGGGCACTGTTCTGACTTGCTCATGGCCAGAGCATTGTTTATTCTTGGAGTTGCTGGGTTTCAGAGCTGGGTCCTTGCTTGTGATGGTTTGTATATGCTTGGCCCAGGAAGTGGCGCTATTAAGAGGTGTGGCCTGTTGGAATAGGTGTGTCACTGTGGATGTGGGCTTTAATACCCTCAACCTAGCTGCCTGTCTTCTCCTAGCTACCTTCAGAAGTAGACGTAGAACTCTCAGCTCCTGCAGTGCCATGACTGCTGAGTGCTGCCATGCTCCTGCCTTGATGATACTGGCCTGAACCTCTGAACTATAAGCCAGCCCACATTAAGTGTTGTTCTTACAAAAGTTGCCTTGGCCATGGTGTCTGTTCACAGCAGTAAAACCCTAACTAAAACACTGATCTACATTAGAGAAATGGAGGTGACCTCATTGGAATTCTTGTCTGTATTTCTGAGCAATTAACACGAATCATCTCTCCGTCCCTTGTTCATCCAATAAAAAGCCCAGAGCCCTGCTATGCATGAGACCAGGACTGGGGACAGAGGCCAACATGTCATGTTTGTCATGTTAAAAAGATGACAAAGTTGTAGTCAGTTCAAAAAGAAAGCTGGCATAGTTCCCTCCACTGAAGTGTATAACAATGAGAACCTCAAAAGGAAGTTCTGGCTTTAATGCCAGCATTCTGGCTGCCGAGACAGGCTGATCTCTATGAATTTGAGACCATGGTAGTCTATAGAACAAGTTTCAGGACAGAAGGGCTGTTACACAGAGAAAAGAAAGAAAACAATAAGGGGCTGGGGATTTAGCTCAAGGGGCTGGGGATTTAGCTCAGTGGTAGAGCGCTTACCTAGGGAAGGCGCAAGGCCCTGGGTTCGGTCCCCAGCTCGGAAAAAAAGAACCAAAAAAAAAAAAAAAAAAAAAAAAAAAAAAAGAAAACAATAACAGCAACCACAACCAAAGTGTGAAAACATAAACTTTTCCAAAAGTCAGTAAGAAAGTTTTTTTTTAACCTAAGAATGACAGGAAACAAAGAAGCAGGCTACACAGCAGAAGTCACATTATTCATCCTATTTGGTGTATATGAGTGTTTTGTCTGCATGTGTGTATGTGCACCATGTGTAGACAGTGCCCAAGAAGGCCAGATGATGGTATCAGATCCACTGGAACTAGGGTTATAGATGGTTGCAAGCAGGTAGGTGCTTGGAACCAAACTCAGGTCCTCTGGAAGAATGACAAATACTCTTAACCACAGAACGGCTTCTTCAGACCCCGGAAAGTGCGTTGTACTGGTGTGGGAGAGAGTAAACCAGTTGTTGGGTCATGGAAGCAGTAACGGGAAAGGCTGTGCTTTGACCTGACAGCAATGGGGGAGCTAGTGAAGGCAGAGAAATCTAGAAGCTATTGTTCTGGTCTACCTAGACGGCTTTACAATGAAGACTGATAAGACCTCATTTAGTTCAGCTCACTATTAAACCACCAGTCCTTTGGAGAGAAATACTCAGGAAGACATTCTTACAAAGAGCTCCCCCTCCAGAGTGACTTCAGATGGGAGTCGGTAGAAAACACTACTACTGAGTGCTTAATCAAGAGGAAAGAAAACTAAGGGTGGGGAGCTGAGGATGGATTGTTGGCTGTGGTTTGTGTGCATGTCTGTAGGGATAAAACTTGGAGACTCCAGAGGAAAGAACAGTGAGTTGAGCAAGGAACAATAATTGGCTTGGGGTTAGCAAACTGCTTCTTAGCTCTTACCTTTGCAAAGTGCAGTGGGTAGCCTCAGGGCTACCCTAGTACCTGGCACAGGGCAGGCACTCAAATCAATAATTATTTATGGAGTCATTAACCATTGGGTAATCCTTCCTTTGGTTTTATCCAAGATTGTCAAAGACTTCCAATCTCTGATCCTAGGAGTCTGCCTTGTCTTGTGTCCCCTGGGCAGGTTCTTTACTGGAAATGGGCCTGCCCTAGATTCATCTTTTAACCAAGAACACTTGGCTTGGGGCCATTCTCAAAGTAGGAAAAAAGCAAGAGGTAGGGAAATGTCTCTCTCCAGGATTCATAAAGTTACAGAGAGCCAAACTTAAAGTAATTTCCCCCCAAACAGGCCTCGATCATTTCAGATAAAACATTCCTACAAAGCTGTGGGAAACATGGTACTTTCTTACAGAGAATTCCATTCCCAGGGCCCTGGGATGGTATGGGTGTAGGGTGGGGATGGGGAGACTCATTCCTTTAAGGAGCACTCTTTAGATGTCACTGCATTTCCCAGGTGGGATGGATGGGGAACAGGTCCTAAGAAAGATGTTTTTCCCACTCACAGCCACCGTGCTCCCGAGGTTTCCACCAACCCTCACATGCACAAAGAAACATGCACTTTTGCCTCTCCTCTTGCATACACACACACACACACACACACACACACACACACACACAGCCTCCTTACCTCCAGAACAGTCACTCCTGTGGGATGTCCTCTAGAACGCCTGCCACATATCCATCAGAATATAAGTTTGGGTCAGAGGCCCTTGCACCTCATCTCACGTAGTTTATAGCAAGATCCAGTATCTACAGTTCTTTATTTGAAAGCTTCCCCATTGATCCACTGAGGATGCTGGGTACTGCCACAAATAATGAGTCCAAAGCAAGGCCTACTGAGAGCCTGGTATCCTGGACTATTTTGAGGGACCCATCGATTCCTAGATATGGAGGATACGGCAGTTATGGGAACATTTTCTGAACAGAGAGAACAAAATGAGTGTTTGCCACAGACAGGGCACCTAAGGCAGAAACAAAATAGTCCATCCAAGGGTAACTTAGCGTGCCAACAGGTTTTACTGGGGCTACTTAACAGGAACATGGACAACTTATGGGTGACTATACTATTGAGAAGAAGAAATTTCTCCTACCGACCATTCAGTGCCTATAAATCCTCAGTGAAGGATGGGCCTTCTGAGTTGCTCCCCAACGTCAATCTTTACCATTCTATAAATTCTCAAGCCCTTCCTTCTAGCAATTGTTAACAACTCCTTCATCTTCAAGAAAGGATGGTGCTCCCTAAGTCCCTCCCCATGACAGAACTTCAGTGGAACCCAGGAAGCTTCTGCAGGTCTCATATAGCAATCACACATGCTGAAACTTCAAGAGGGAACAGCCATGTCATGGCCAGAGACAGCATTCCACAGCAGCAAAAATATCTTATACTTATTGGGGATGTTAAGTGGTCTTTGCTGACACACCAGGATTTCCCCATGCATGAACCTACTCAGTATTCATTTACTCAGTATTTCACAGCACTTGACACCTCAGGCCCCGGTTGATTTGGTTAGTTTCCCAGATCAGGGTCTATCTCAAGGCAGAAAGCAGGAAGGTCAAAGGTCAGCTAGTTCTTTGCAGAGAAGGCTGAGATTCCTTCTCCTTGTTGGCTGTCAGAGGGAACTACTATCTCAGAATCTACCTCTGGTACCCAGATCCTTTCGTCTAATAGCCAGTAATGGCTGAACCAATGCTTCCTATCCTGGGCATCTCATTGCTTTCCAAGGTCTTTGCAATTAGCTCAGTCCCTCCTTGGTCCAGGGCAGTCTCTCAGGTTGTTTGTTCATTTGTTTGTTTGTTTGATCTTGTTTTCCGCGACAGGGTTTCTCCGTGTAACAGACTTGTCTGTTGTAGAATTCCCTTTGTAGACCAGGCTGGCCTCTGGAACTCACAGAGATCTACCTGTTTCTGCCTCCCAAGTGCTGGGTTTAGAGGCGTGCATTGCCACGCCCAACTTCAGTCACTCACTTTTAATTAATCCTGTAGCCTTATCTATACCAGCAAAAGCACTTTAACCACGTTAAAAAACAAAGTATTTGTAGGTTCCAGGAACCTAGGACATGGGTGTCTTTGGTGTGTATGTGTTTCTGTGTGTCTGTGCGTGTCTGTGTGTGTCTATGCCAAAGAGAACTAAGACAGCAGTGGTGTCAATACTAGCTAACAAATGTTTAATAGAAGAGGGAACTAAAAGGTTAAAATGAAAGTAGCCAAGTGTCCAAAGCCTTTGCAAACCTGCTGTTAATGGCTTCCTCAGGCAGAGTACCATTTAAGCTAAAATGCACAGAAGGACTCTGAATCAAAGGGTTAACACTCCCAGGCAGGTCTGGGCTTGCAGAGAACCTAAAAAGATGCTCCCCAAAGTTCCACTTGCCTAATGCTTAGATCAGACCAGCATTTCTGAAGAGGGTGCCTTCAGTAAAATCCCCTAGTTCATCTGTCTAGGCAGGGAAGAGGAGTGCTGCTAATAGCCCCGCGGTGGCCGCTCTGAAGAATTCTTGGTGCTGTGGCGAGTTTCAACCTGCCATCCCTTTAGGGGACATCAGAGAGAGTTTGTAAACCTCCTCTGGGTTACTTCTGGTGCTTCCTTTGGTGATGGTTTCCTTTCCTAAATTCCTTGTGGCATTTTAAATTATTAATTAATTATTTTTATTGTCATCATTGTTTCTTTACAGTATTAGATAGTAAACTAAACCCTCCTATATTCAAAGTACATACTTCAGCACTAAGCTACAGATCTTGTCCACCCAAAGCGGGCTGTCTTGGTGCTTTATCACTGTGAAGAGACACTCAGACCACGGCAACTCTTATAAAGGAAAACATCTACTTGGGGCTGACTTACAGTGTCAGAGGTTTAGTCCATTGTCATCATGTGCAGAAGCATGGCAGTGTCCAGGCAGCCATGGTGCTGGAGAAAGAACTGAGAGTTCTACACCTATGTCCACAGGCAGCAGGAGACTGTAAGCCACACTAAGTGTAGTTTGAGCATGAGACCTCAAAGCCCACCTCCGCAGTGACACAGTTCCTCCAACAAAGCCAAACCTCTTAATAGTGCCACTCCCTGTGGGCCCAGCATTCAAACAGATGAATAGGGAAGCCATTTCTATTTAAACCACCACACGAGCTTTCAATGCTAAACACTTTAGTTCTTTTATTTACTCATATGTTCAATGAGTAATTAAAAAAAAAAATCCATTGGGACATAACGTACCACACGCCAAAGACAACACATTCCCTTAGTTCCTGTGACTTGTATTTTTGTTTTGAGGCTATAGGGACAGTGGTAGGAAGATAGAGCAGGGAACAAGGTAGAAAGAAGGTCCCCTCCCCGACACTTACTACCTGAACATGACAGGCTAAATGGAAATCTTTCTTTTAGTCCTAAGTCAGTTACCCTTTGTTTGTGTAAAACGTGCTGCTACACGCCGTCTGCCACTCTGCAATCTTTCTTAGAGGGAGGCCAGCAGAGTGCCTATCTTATACTGAGACCTAGCCTGATACCATTGTCACCGTCCCATCTATTTTGCACACAAGAGAACCCCAGAGGGTTACCCAGCTGGGGCATTGAAAAGCTAACCTGTCAGTCAAGCACTCTGGCCAGCAGAAGCTGCCTGCAGGAGTGCTGGGTGTGTCGGTCAAATCCTAGGCCTTGTCCTATCATGATTTTCCTAAGTACTCTACTAAAGGAGCTCCACGGTGAGCGAACTGGAGGCTCAGGAAGGATAAGTAACCCGCTTGGGGACACAGCCAAGCAGAGTCCACTCTAGCTCCCAAATGCTTTCTCTGTAGGAAGGAAGGTGTGTGAGGAGAAAGGCATAGAATTGGAGCCAGTTAGGGAGACAGAAAGGACCAGAGCAGGGTGGGGTGGTGAAGGGAAGGACGGAGAGATGCTGTGAGGAGAATCAGAGGTTCTGGAGGAGGTAGCAAGGAAGGACCTCCCCGGTGGCTTTAGATTAGTGGGAGAAGGTAGGTGGGTTTTTGGTTTTTGTTTTGTTTTGTTTTGTTTTGTTTTGTTTTGTTTTTTAAGAGTGCAGGTGCCTGGGGCTGCAGAGGCTGGAAGAGGGTGTCCAACCCCATGGAACTGGAGTTATCAGGCTGCGATGAGTAGTCTGAGCAGTGAGCACTCTCAATGCCTGAGTCACCTTGCCAGCCCAGAGAATCATTTTCTGTGGGAATGATAGTCAGAAGACAGGTTGCAAAGTGCCAGCCATAGAACTTTTGCACAGAATGAGATCAGGTAATGATTCCTTCCTGAGAAAAAACAAGAAAGGACAAAGGAGGGCACCTGAGAATGTGGAGCCCTAATCCTGTGCTGGCAAGAGAAGGAGGCCTGGCAGAGCACAAGTAGAGAGAAGGCGTGTGCTCCTGTGTGAGTGTGTGGAAGGATCAGGACATGGAGTGGCTTCTCTCAAGTGAAAGAGACTCTCACCCTCCTTTTTAAGAATTGAAGGCAGGGGGTTGGGGATTTAGCTCAGTGGTAGAGCGCTTGCCTAGGAAGCGCAAGGCCCTCGGTTCGATCCCCAGCTCCGGAAAAAAAAAAAAAAAAAAAAAAAAATTGAAGGCAGGGTGGGAGGTAGAAGGGGTTGGAGAGCTGTTAAGAGCACTGACTGCTCTTCCAAAGGTCCTGAGTTCAATCCTCAGCAACCACATGATGGCTCACAATCATAGAAATAAAATAAATAATTCTTAAAAAAAAATCAAAGGGAAGAAAGGTGGATCAATCCAGAGAGAGGGGGAAATATTTAGGTTGTTGAAGAGTGAGATAATAGGGCTGGTTTTGAACATGGAGACACCATCTTTTCCTTCATACTTCTCATTGTGATTGGGCATGTATGGGTTTCCTAGAGCATCCATAACGACTGGACACAAACTAGGGTTTAAAACAATGGCTTACTGGTTCACAGCTCTTAAGGTGGAAAGTTCAAAACAAAGGGTTTGACAAGTTGGTTCCTTCTGAAGGCCACTAGGAAGAATGTGTTCCAGGCCTTGCTCCTGGTACTTCCCGCAGTCTCCTCTGGCTTGTATACCCATTACCCCAGCTTCTACTTCCCACTCATATGCCCCCGTGGGTGTCTGAGTTCAAATTTCCCTTTTTCAAAAATGTATTTTCGCTCGAGGTGGTGACATACACCTTTAATCCCAGCACTCAGGAGGCAGAGGCAGGCGAACCTCTGAGTTCCAGGACAAGCAGGGTTACACAGAAAAACCCTGTCTTGAAAACCAAAACCAACCAACCAACCAACCAAATAAATAATAAATAACAAATTATGAACAAACAAATAAATAAGTAAACAAACACACAAATGAAAAATAATAGTTTTGGCCCCGCAGTGATGGTACACCTTTAATTTCAGCACTTGGGAGGCAGAGGTGAATCTCTGTGAGTTGGAGACCAGCCAGGTCTGCAGAGTAACTTCTAGGACAGCCAGGGCTACACAGAGAAATCCTGTCTTGAAAAAAAAATGTTATGTGTGTATGTATTCATGTATGAGAGTGTAGGTGTGCCCTGGAGTATGTGTGTATGATGGTCTGAGGAAAACGTCCATCTTGTACCTCGCTGAGGCAGGATCTCTCACATTGTTGTTACACTGTGTACACCAGGTTAGCTCGATTGCCCTTGACCTCTGTCAAGTCTCCTCTTACCTCTTGTCTGGCTATAGGAATAGTGCTGAGGTTATAGCAACGTGCTATTGGGTCCAGCATCACTATAGGTTCAAGGAATCTGATGTCAAGCTGTCAGACGGGGGTAATAAGCACCTTCTGAACCATCTCCCCAGCATTCCCTTAAGAAATATTTGCGGGGATGGTGCTTAGAGGCACTCAGGATGGTTCAGTGGTAGACATACTGTCGAAGGCTTTCCTACAATTCAGCCTCTAACAGAACTAAGCTGTCTCGAACCCTGGCAGCAGCATTGTTTACCTTCACACCAAGAAGGTTGGGAAAACACTTAAATCTGCATGTGGTGTGTGCTTAGGCAGACTGTGACGGGTTCCTCATGAGATCGTCTAAGACAAAGAAGCAGGTCAGCAGGGCCTAGGGTGGCTCCATGTGTGCCAAGTGTGTCCGTGACAGGATCAAGCGGGCTTTCCTTACTGAGGAGCAGAAAATGCTGTCAAAGTGTTGAAGCACAGAGCACAAGCACAAGCACAGAGTCAGGAAGCAATGTAAATATGCAACTTTTTTTTTCTTTTCTTTTTTTCGGAGCTGGGGACCGAACCCAGGGCCTTGCGCTTGCTAGGCAAGCGCTCTACCACTGAGCCAAATCCCCAATCCCCTAATATGCAACTTTTTTAAGTAATAAAAATCAAGACTTGGTCTAAAAAATATTTATTTATATGTATGTGTATGGATGGGGCGGGGGTTCTGTGTGCATGTGGCACAGGTTTATGTGGAAGTTAGAGGATAACTTATGAGAAATGGTTCTCTCTTTTTACCATGTGGTTTCTCAGAATCCAATTCAGGTCATCCAGGCTTCGCACCAAGCACTTTTGCCCACTGAGCCAGCCCAGAAGCCTCCCTCTCCTTATGAGCTTGAGTTCATTCTAATGACCTCATCTAACTTGATTATTCCTATACAGACTCGAATTCTGGGGGCTTGGGGGAAGCTCCAGAAATGACCTCATGCCAAGGTGATTGGTTAAAACAACTCTAAAACACTAAATATGTCCACAGGCTCTCTCGTCTAGAATTTATGTTTCACGTAGGCCTCAAGATCATCTTATAAGGGAGTCAACAAAAGTATCGTGCACCACTGCCCAGCCCCTAGGAGGAAGTGCTCTCTTCAATTGTTTCCTCACTGATTCTTAGGAAGGCTTCCTGGAACAAACTCCAAATCTCTTCACTGTTCTTTGCGAGTTACCGGGGGACTATGGCTCTTCTGTCTTAAGCACTCTTTGGACACGGAACTTAAAAAGATTGGTGTCCAATCTTCACCCCCCGCATTCCACACACACACACACATACACCTTCTCTTCTTCACCTAGATGTCTATTAATCCAAAGAAGAATTGAGATGGGAGCCTTAGCGATGATTTAGAATCTGTGGCTGCTCTCAGGTTAAGTAATGGCCAGCCAGGGGGAAGGTATCTTGGGGGAAGGGAGCAAGGAAGGGTCCAGAGACTCTGTGACAAACTATGATAACATGATAATAACCGGCCTCCATTCCCCTGAATCCTTGTGTTCTAGATAGAATTAACTGTCAACCAGACTGAATCACCTGAAAAAAAAAATGTCAGTGGAGTCATTGTCTTTTCATAAGGTTGGTCTATGGACATATCTGTATTATGGCTATGTCTTCATTGATAATTGGGCAGGACAGCCCAGCCCACTATGGGTGGTTCCATTCCCTAGGCAATAGGACATGGACCGTATGGGGAAGTTTTGTGTTTGAACCTGGCAAGTGAGTAAGTGTGCCCCATTCCTCAGTGGATCCTGCCCCATTCCTCAGTGGATAATTGACTCTGAGTGAGAAATCTTACCTTGACTTCTCTCAGCAATGGAACTGTGACCTGGAAGTATAAGTTAAAATATACCCTTTCTTTCCCCAACGTGCTTTTGGTCATGGTATTTGCCAGAGCAACAGACTAGAATTAGGGAACCTCCTTGGTCACAGATGCTCAGGCTATCTGAACAGAGAGGGATCTTCAAGTAGTTTTGCTCCAGCATATTAGAATCCATGTTGGGTTATAGAAACCTTAAAAAGTGATAAAGCTATCAAGCCCAGCCCAGAAAACACGTGTTCACAATAACGTTGAGATTGTGTCAGCGCTGCACTGACCCTGCAGAACTTGCTCATGAAGCCATAGCTGAGAATCCTTGGTCTGATGCTCTTCTCATCCCCTTTCTCCTGAGAAATAACAGGTGAGGAAAGGTAATTGATTCTAGTCCACCTTCAACATCATTCTGAGGCACAGAGCAACCTAGGGTCTTCTTGTTCTAATCAGTATTTGGAGTTTGTTTCCTATAAACGAACATGGTTTCCGTCAAAGAAGGACATTTGAGATGCCTTGGCTTTGGTAACAGTGACGTAGAAAAAGTTCTTGGCTGGTTTTCGAAAGTAAGTCAGTGGTAGCAATGCAGAAGTGTGCATTCGTCTCTGGGATGCAGATTTCGTTCCAGGTGAGCAGTTGTGCAGAGGGCTGTCGGAGAAGGTAGATGGTCTTGACCTAAAGTCATAATGGGAAGCAAGATAACTCTGTGATTTACTATAACCTTGGGGTGACACCGAGGAGACGAGCACCTTTCTTGCCAGAAATCTCCAAGAGCCCACAACAAAAGCTCTTCATGGACATCACAGTTCCTGCGAACATCCACTGCCTTTGACTCTGGAGTTCTGATACAGGTAAGCAGGATGCTATTAACTGTTAGGCAGGTTAGGGAATTTTATTGGGAGATTTTTCTAAGAAAATCTTGGAATGGGGACCGATTCTGGAGAGGTTTTTAAATTGGAGATGTCCAAGTTTAGTGGGGGAGGGTTTTGCACTGTGTCCTTGGTTTATTTTAGGATTCTCAGAAGACCCTGGAGTAGGGTAGTATGTGAATAGGGTAGGGGCTGTATCTCTCAGTAGCCCGTGGGATAAGGACTGGTGGGGTCCGGACCCTTCCCCACTGCCCAGTGCCTCAGTTGCCTGTTACCACCTCCAGGCCAAAGGCGGGCCGGGGCGGAGAGACGCGAGAGGGGCGGGCCGCGGCTGTGCAGGCGGCGGTGCAGGGGCTCGGGAAAGCCGGGCCGGAGCTGTCCCGCGCCCAGCGACTTTTCCCCCCGCGGCGATCGCAGTGTGCGGCGGGGCGGTGGGCGCGGAGGCGGAGCTGGAGGGGGCATGTCTGGTTGCTGCGAGGCCGCGGGGCGCTCCCGGGCCGCCGTCCCCACCTCCGCCTCCTTCTCCTCCTCCGTCTCCTCCTCCTCCTCTTCCAGTCCCGCCGCCGCCGCAGCCAACATGGCTGCGCCCCGGAGCCCGGGAGGCGGCCGTTGAGAGCCGCCGGATCGTCCGGGCCCGAGGCGCGCAGGCCCCGGCTCATGGGCCCCGCTGCTTCGCGACTCCCGGCGCGCTGGGCTGCCGCCCAGCTCGGCGTGCAGCCGCCGGCCTCAGGGGCCCCGGCGCCGTCCGGCGGGGCAGGGCCGGGGCGGCGCGGGCCGCCACCATGGAGCCGCAGCGCCGGGAGCTGCTCGCCCAGTGTCAGCAGAGCTTGGCCCAGGCCATGACCGAGGTGGAGGCCGTGCTCGGGCTGCTGGAGGCAGCAGGAGCGCTGAGCCCGGGCGAGCGGCGGCAGCTGGACGAGGAGGCGGGAGGCGCCAAGGCAGAGCTGCTGCTCCAGCTACTCCTGGCCAAGGAGCAGGATCACTTCCAGGACCTGCGCGCCGCCTTGGAGAAGACTCAGCCTCACCTGCTGCCCATTCTCTACCTGAACGGCGTCGTCGGGCCGCCGCAGTCTACAGAGGGCGCGGGTGAGTGGCACTCCTGCGCGGCCCCTCCTGCCCTCCGGCCACCCCTTCTCTCTGCAGCTTAACAAGGGGGTGGGGTGGGGGGGAACTAGGCTCTTGGCGCGGCCACCGCTCTACTCTTACAGCGCGATGACACCTTCTCTCTTAGCCTAGCGGGGGAGGGACGGATGCGGGGAACCGAATTCACACCTCCTGCCTCTGTTGTGCGGTTTTCTGGGAACAATAACCCCTCACTGAAAGCCTTGTCTTTCCTCTCCTTGTCGCTACTGCTGCAGAGTCCTGCGGAGGCCACCAGGTCTGGTGGCGGGGCGGAGGTCGGAGGACACCTCCGAAGGATGTCCGTCAGCCCCTTCTTTTCTAAGCTTCTCACGGTCGGGTCCGCTAGCCCTTCGGGAGCTTGAGGTTGCAACCAGCAACAAGGGAATATAGGCCGGGGCAGATCCCCTAAGTTTTGATCCCTGCCACCCCGTTTAGATCACTCGTGCCTTTTCACTTTGTGTCCGTGTCGGTTTCCTTCTTGCCCCCTGGATCTCAGTCTCCTAACTCGCCCAGATTTGCTGTGAATTATGCACAACGCCTTCCCCGGTTTCTTTGGAAATTGTGGGCCCGGAAAAGTTGAGGAAGTTGCATTGCACCATGGGAAAATCTTAGTAGTGGTTGCTGTGGCTCAGTTCCCTCCCTGAGAATTCCGAGTTCTCAGGTGGAGAACTGGTGACTGATTCCTCTGAGTGGTGCCCTTTGGAACCCCTGTGTTCTTGCTCTTGGAGTGACTGATTTGTAAGTGTGTGTAGGGGGAGGGGTACTGCTGGGAGTTTGTGACTAGTGGTAGGCTTGTCCTGACTGGGCTGTGGAAAGAGAAGCCAGCCTGTTCAACAAGGAAGAAGGCATAGTACAGAAGAAGGATGAGGGCTGGCATGTATGTATGGTGTCTGTTGTGGCAGGAACTGTACCTTATCACATTTAATCGCTGTTAACAGCATGTGAACTATCTAGTATTCCTGCTTTGCCAGAGAGAATACTGGCTTGCAGAGTTTAAAATGCATAGGAAAGATCGACTGCTAAGCGTTCTGAATTATCGTTTATTGCTTTAAAAAAAACATAATCAGAGCTGGAGACAGCAAGTGTGTCTTGTGTTGATCTTGCCCTTGTTTTAAGTTGAATCTATACACATAATACAATCAATAAAGACACATGTAAAAAGAACAGTGAATGAAGAGAGCTGGAAAAATAAAACTGCCCTTAGCAACGTGCGGGCCAGAGATTGAGGAGACCCGTTTATGGGACTGTTAAAAGCTACACTAAAAAGGGAGTGATTTTATTAGGTGTCTCTGGTAGCAGTTCTTGTCTCTGTGGGCCATCTCAACCCTGTTTTCTCTAGCTGAAGGAAACTGGCATACAGAAAGGCTAAACTGCAGCCCCACAACAGAGCACTTCATGGATGCCCTTCTGTCTTCCCCCTGGACTTCAGGCTTTTGCATTCTGTCTCTCAGAGATCTGCATGCTGTCCCTACAAGTATGGTTTACTGGAGTTCCTGGGCAAAGCCTGTAGTCTCTTTGAATAGCCTTTTGAAGTTGCTTAGAGGAGGCTTTCGAATGCAGTTAAGAGAATAAAGGACCTCATCAGATACCTTTTATGCTAACTACTTCTATTTATTTATGAAGAAAGTTTATTAGAGATCTGCTTCTAGAAGTCTGTCTAAGGAAGCACAGAAGTTAGAGGGCAGCCAAGAAATCCTTGTGAGGATGTGTGTGTATCAGCCCTGGGATTAATCTCTTGACTAGGGAAACTAGAGGACAGATGGCCTTGTGTTAAGTACATCCTTCATGCCCTGTGGAGAAGGTGGGACCTCTGATCTGACCTTTAAGATTCTTCTCTTGCCCCAAGGAATGGGATACCATAAGGTTGAGATTTATCCCCGGGGCTGTGATTTTTTAAATCCATTTCCCCACACTTCAGAATTTTATTGCTTCAAAGAGGCTCATGAAATCCTTAGGAAAATACTTGTCAAGGAGGTTAAGTTCGTTTTATCTAATAGGTTAGAAGATTTGGGGTAGCACTTGATATGGCAAGACACATCTGGAGGCTTTGGTGAACAGTGTGGCATGGTGTGAGTCAGTGGGTGTCTGTGTGTCTTTGTAATACTGTGACTGGAGAAATAAGAGGAAGCAGGGGCTCCTGTCCTGGGCCTGATGTGCCTCATTGGCTGTTGAGCATGTTGTGCTCATCTTCACCAACTTGTGGACTTGTGGCTTCCCTTGTGTCACAGGGGGGTGTCTTAACATCTTCTTTACATTGAGTTCCCAGGGCCAGTGTCAGGCACCAGGAAGGTCAGAGGGCAGGAAGGTGACAGACACCAGGAGCCTCTCTTATTTCTTGTCTTGGGTGGTTCCTCCTGTTAGCTGACCAGGCCTTCTCACTGTTGTTTCAAGAGATTATTAGTCTTGAAGAACTCTGCTATCTTACCCACGCATGGGTTTGTAGGGAAGGAAGTGAATTTCTTTGCTCCAGCTGGTGGCAGAGAGAGATGGGAACTGCCCTCGACTGAATGAATGATGGGATCTCCTGTGTCTTTGATTGTGTCAGAGTTGAATTTGGTTATCGTTTAGTGTTTCTCGAATAAATTTAATTGCAACTTCTGATTTCTCTCACAAAGAATCTTGGGTTCTGCTTCTGCAGGCCCTCAGGGTCTTCATTTACATAGTGAGGTCCAAGGTGCCCTGCCTCCTGCCTCAGTCCTGGGGTCGGGGAGGGAATGTTTTCAGGGAGGGATGAGATGCCCAGTTCCGGGGGCTTGACTGTGTGGGCTGGAGTGAGGCAGCCAGGAGTCTGTCTATCATCTTAAGGCCTTGTTCAGGCAATGGCACACTTTAGGAGAGATGAATCTGTTGAGTGACAGATGACAAGAGCAGGCCTTTTGCTTTCTTACAAACTGTGTGCTGTATGACTCTCTCAAGTAGTCTCATCTGGACCTAGTGTGGCTATGACTAATTACCATCTAACTGTCAAGGGCTTCTTAAATTATTTTGTGCCAGGCTTCTCTTGGAAGACAGAAATTGGCTTCCTGCTGGATCTTGCCACCCATGTGCTTAGAATTGTCTTGTCCCTTTCCTCCTCCTGTGCCTTTTCTTTATTTCCTGGAAAGAGAGGGAGAGAGACGCTGTCACTAACATGAAGAGCACATCATAGGATCATCTGCTGAAGAAGTGGAGGGAAAATTGGAGGAGAGACTGGCACTCGAGCTGGAGCTGAAAGGGAATCTGCCGTCCATCTGTCCATCTATCCACCCACCTACCCGCCCATCCATCCATTCACCCACCCATCCATCCATCCATCCATCCACAGGGCTTCTCTGTATAACAGCCCTGGCTGTCCTGGAACTAACTGTAGACCAGGCTGTCCTCAAACTCACAGATCTGCCTGATCTGCCTGCCTCTGCCTCCCAAGTGCGGAATCAAAGGTGTGTGCCATCAGACCTGATTTTTTAAAGATGTATTTTATGTGTATATGTGTTTAGCCTGCATTCTGTAGGTGTACTATGTGCATGCTGAGGTCAAACAAAAGCATCAGATTCCCTGGAACTTGAGTTACAGATGTCTGCGAGCTGCTAAGTGGGTGCTCGGAATTGAACCTGGAGTCTCTGCAAGAGCAACAGGTGCTCTTAACCACTGAGCCATCGCTCCAGCCCTCTGGGGTTGGGGGCCTTGGAATTCAGAGAGGGATATAGGGGAGACAGCAAACACTGCAGGGACTATAGAGGGTAGAGGTTGCTGGAACAGAGAAGATTGCCATTGGGTGTGAGGCAAGGAGGCCTCGTGGGTCCAGGGAGAGGTTCCCTGAAATATAGGCATTGTACAAGGTGAGGCTGGAAGCGTTCTCTGTTTTTTGAAATAACACATTCCTTTGTAGCCCGAGCTGGTTTCAAACATGTGGAAGTCTTCCTTCCTCAGCCTTCTGAATGCTGAGATTGCAGGTGTGAGCCCCCATGTCCACCCTAGACACACACACACACTCTCTCTCTCTCTCCTCTCTCTCTCTCCTCCCTCCTCCCTCCTCCTTCCTTTGAAAGGGAGTAACTGCCAGCTCTTCCAGAGGCTAGTGAGGGTGGCCCTGTGTTGCCAGGTGTTTGTTGGGTATTTATTATCCCTGGTGACTGCAGGGTCTTTTGTGTCCTCTGCCGCCTTTGGGCACCAGCCACTTTTGCTTGGTGTACTCTGGGGGATCAATAGGGGAGGAGACAGAAGTATAGCTCAAGCCAGCATTTGTCTTTCAGAGTTGGGCTCTTTGCTGCAGAGGAACCTGAAGACCATGGTTGAGAAGAGGTTTCTAATGGGGGCGGGGGGGCAGGTTTAGTTCTCTCTGTTCAGGGCACCACGACATCTTAGCTCAAATCATCTTAGGCAGAAAGGATAACTTGTTAATATGTAATACAGTCAGTCATAATGATATTTCTTACAGGCCACATGTCTGCCAGTGGTTCCATGAGATTATATTAACCTAGTGACGTTTCTGTAAGTAAACTCCATGATGGTCATGTAATTAATATTACACGCATGTGTAAGTCTGTTACCCCAGTGTTAAATGACACATAACTACATTCTAAAACCTTGACATAGCAGAGGCTAGCATTGTCCAGCATCGATAGGAGGAAAAGCCCTTGGTCCTGTGAAGGCTCGCTTCCCCAATGTAGGGTCATGCCAGGAGGTTGAGATTGGAGTGGGTGGGTGGGAGTGGGAGCATCGTCATAGAAGCTTGGGGTGGGAGGAATGGGTATGGGGGGGGGAATGGGATAACATTTGAAATGTAAATACGTAAAATATCCAAGAAAAATAAAATAAAAAAAAATCAAAAACAAAAACTTTGACATGATGACCCTTGACTCCTGAATCTTGTGAACTTTTCCATTAGGTTTGAAATGTAGCCTTAGGTTTCTGTGGGCTTTGTGCTCATTGATCCTGAGCAGGGATGGAAGGCAACTCTATCCAGTCAGCCAGGCCAGAAAGATCTTCTGGAAGGATTCTTATTGTCTTGACCAGGGCTGTGCATCTGTTTGAGGCAGAGTGGCTATGGCTGAGGTTAGAAGGCTAAGGTTGGTTTGGCTTTGTCCCCATTATTAGTGACCTGTTCTGGTACAAGGCAGTTTTTAAAGAAGCGGTTTCTCCAAGATAAGATGAGCTGAAGGGATAGTGTAAAGAGAGAGACATTGTGCCTGTCACTGTCCTTGATCAAATGAGTAGAGCTCATGGCTGGAGTGGGCTGTTGGTGGTCAGGCCCTGAGCAGGACGGTTAGCTTCTCTGCACATGTCTCTTGGTGTGTTGTTATTTTACACAATTACTGGTGTTGGAAAAGGTGGTGTTTATCTGAATTGGTAGAATCCTAAATACGCGCATCCCTAATATCAGGCTGCCTGGAGCTTTTGGCCTCCTCCATCCATGCTGCCTGTCCATCCAGCCTTCCACTGGAGGGCTTTGTTCTGGCCATAGCCAGGTCTCTAGGATGCTAATGCTTAGGTTAGCTCTCCCATCACCTCACCCTCCTTGAATCCCCCGCTCCTGGCCCAGGAACAATGATGGACAAGAAGATGCAGGAAAACAAGAAGAAACCTCAAAAAAAGTTGAAGAAATACCCCAGCCTGGCAAACGTCTTTCCTCTTTCTCTTCATCCCTCTTGCCCCTTCTGGTAGCATTTTTCTGGGGAAGCTGAGCCCTGTCCTTGCCACAGGCAGTCTTCTCTGTTCGGATGGATCTTAAGAGCGGAATGCTTAGCAGGGGAACTAGATGTTTGGAACTGGGGTGACTTCTGAGCTTAATGTTGAAGATAACTTTAAGATTCACAAGATGGGATTTTTTTTTAAAGCTTCCTTTTATAATATGTGCAGTTGGGAGTTTTTATGGAAATTTTACAATGAAGCAAAGCCTGTTCCTTTTTTTATAATGATGGCACACTTTTAGCAGTTCACAAGTTTCCCAGCAGGCTTCTTATCAACCACACTGTCAGCAAGCCTGCTGGGAAGTCCAGTCTAGTGTGTCAGTAAGCCTTGCCTGCCATTTTGGAAGCTCTTCTCTCCTGTGTCTCAATGCTATTCCAGGCCCTATTCTCCTTCCCCAGAGCCTGGCCCTAATACAGCCATTATAAAACACTTCACTGCTTCAGAGTGCAGTTTGATAATCAGCAGTGAGCACAAAGGAAGGGCATTTAGTTAGTGTGGTGAACCATCACCTAACAGTGACAGTAGGAACCAGGAATGGACAGATTGCTGAAGGTCTGTTGCAGCTCCTTGTTGAGCTCTCTGAACCGGTATCAGGGTTACTGACTCTGGCTACCTTACCAGCACAGCGTAATCTCCTGGAGGTGACTGCTCTGCCACACGCCCCATGTTTCTTTTGAGCATCTCTCAGGTGCATCTCACTGTGTCTGAAGTCTTCAAGGTCACCCACCAGGTACCAGCTGTTCAGGGCTGGCTGCTCTGAGCCCTGTGAGGCAACCTTTCCTTTCCAGATTCTAATATCAGCCAACTGTCATGGAAGGAGCCCCCATGCGGGATCTGTTTCTAAGTGCAGACCTGACCTTGGCTGAGCCTCTTGGCTTCCTGGCTCTCGTTCAACAGCGAATAGAATTGGTGAGGCACTGAATGGGGAGTTTCTCAGTCCTGCGGGGTTCCGAGCACTCCCCAGATGGCTTTTAGTCCCAGGGGAGTGTGGTAGTTGTGTTGGAGTGGATTTCTGGGGCTGTTCCAGCTCTATACCATGGCTGCTATTCTATTCTGCTTTAATGTTAGTGTGGGGTGTTTTTAGATACTCTACCTCCGCTTCCTGAAAAAGGAAAAATATTTTGGCTCATTTGTGTGTGTGTGTGTGTGTGTGTGTGTGTGTGTGTGTGTGTGTGTTTTTACTCCTACTTCATATGAAGCACTTGTACCTTCTGCAGCCCCAGTGGGAGGGAAGCTGTGCAGTGATTTCCAGGGAAGACGTGGGTTGTAGAGAGCAGGAGCACTGAGCTGGCCGGAGCTGGTGTGTTTAGCAGGGAATTTTACATGGGATAGAACTAGATGTAACTGGAATTTTTTCCCTTCGTCATCCTTTTCCTAGAACGAGCTGTAAATCCTTGCACTGTGCCTCAGTTGATATTTTTGAGGTGGAATTCCACAAAAGTACTGCAGAAACATTTTTACCTGAACAAGTATTTGGAGTATCCTGTGTAGACATCCAACAATCCTGGGGAGGATTGTGATCGACGTTCACTTCAGCCTAGGGGTCAGACTCAACTGCTCTGCGTTTTATTTTTTTAATTGTAGTTAAGACTCACGTATCACAAGACTTACCTTGAACCACTTTGTTTTCACTTCAACAAGGTATAAAGCGTGAAAATAGCTAAGTGTGCCCTTCAGTAGCATTTAGTGTTTTTAGGCTGTTGGGCAACCCATATCATCATCCATTTCCAGAACTTTGCCATCGTGTAAAAGAGTCCATTAAACAAGGACTGTTGCTCCTCCCCTCAGCCCCGATGATCACTTTCTCCTTTCTGTTCACATGAACGTAACTAGTTTAGATATCTGCTATAGGTAAACTCAGTGTATGTGTCTTCCTCGTGTGCGTGTACGAGAGTGTGTGTGTGTGTGTGTGTGTGTGGTGTGTGTGTGTGGTATGTGTGTGTATGTGTGTATGTGGTGTGGTGTGTAGTGTGTGTGTGTGTGTGCGTGTGTGTGCGTGTGTGCGTGTGAGTGTTGTGTGCATGTGTGTGATATGTATGTATATTCACACATGTTTAGAGGCCAGAGGAGGCTATGGAGTCTCTTCGCCTGTCTCTCTACATTCTCTTCTTTGGACCATGTAGCAGGTCCAGATGCAAGGTTTTAACGAGCTGCCATATTGCTTGCTTTCTGTTTTGTTTTGTTTTTTTAAAGATTTATTTATTATCTATAAGTACACTGTCGCTGTCTTCAGACACACCAGAAGAGGGCATCAGATCTCATCACAGATTGTTGTGAGCCACCATGTGGTTGCTGGGATTTGAACTCAGGACCTCTGGAAGAGCAGTCAGTGCTCTTAACCTCTGAGCCACCCCTCCAGCCCCTGCTTTCTGTTTTTAACACCTTAGTTTGGGTCTGGCTGGAGGCCTAGTTCTAACATTTTTCTTTTATCTAAAATGTAAGTGCAATACACATTTACAAGTGCATTGCACTCAAAGGTGTACACACACACACCACACACCACACACACACACACACACACCACACACACACACCACACACACACACACCACACACCCACACACACACCCCACAACACACAAATACACACACTACACACACACACACACACACACACCACAAACCACACACACACACACACATACCACACACACACACCACACATACACACACACACACCACACACACACACCCCACACACACCCACACACACATACACACACACCACACACACATATACACACACACACACACACACACACACACACACACACACCACACACACACCACACACACATATACACAAAAACACACACAAATACACACACTCAAATATACACACATACCCACACACACAAACCCACACACCCACCCACACACAAAAAAACACCAAACCCAACACACACACACACACACACACACACCTCCAGTTATGTGTTTGCTAAGCAGAGCTACTTCTTTGGATTGCAAAGGAGTTAATTTCAGAACTTGTCTGACTGACTCCTTTGAGGTAGACCTTACCCATCCCATCCCAGCAGAATTCAGAGCCAGCAGCCTTTCCTCTTCCTTTGCAGTGCTAATAGCTTCACCCCAAAGACCTTGAAATATGCTGGGCGTTTCTGCTTCACAGACCATTCAGGCTTGGTTTGCTTTCTCACTTTGAGTCCAGGGTACCAGCTCGATCAAGATGTTCTTTCCAAAGGCCTGGGTCAGCATTCCCCCAGGAACCATGTTCTGAGCACCGGCTCAATGGGGTGCGGAGGATGCTGCTTGTGCCTTGGCCCGGATCTGTGGTCCAGCGCATTCGGATGGTGCTGCTTTGAGCAGGCCTAACTTATCATTAGGCTCTTGAGAGCAGTTGTGGTCCAGTGTGCTTTGGGGCTTTGCTAGAATGGCTTCAGAGACTGATTTGACCCCCAAAGTCCTTTTCTGTAGGGCATCTTGAAGCATCCATGCTCATTGGAATACACATGGGAAACCTCAGCTTTAGCCATGGTACTGGAACACAGCAAGTATTACTTATTTTCATTTCTCCTGGTCCTCTCATTTGGAGCACCCAAGCTGTAAACATTTCCCTTACATTAGTTTCTGATGCCAGCTGAACTAGACACATGTGGTTCTGGGGCCAGAGGCTGTCAGATTTTAGGTTTGTGTCCTTGCTGGGCCTGATGGGGCTTAACCAGAATGAAGTCTGATTTCATGCACATTTTAGATGCTTTTCTTGAGGATCAAAGCAGCAGGACTGAGCCTTGGGCCTTAGAAGTCAGGGCTTCTAAGGATGCCTTGGGAAGGGGTTTGGGGGCTGCTCTGATGGCTTGGCTGCTGCAGGTCTGGGGAGACCTGGTAACTGTCAGTCAAGAACAAGATTTTGCCGAGCCTTCGACACAGGTGGTCTGGAGAACAGAGAAGATGGTCTGTTCTGAGATGAGTCAGTGGATGAACGAATGAAGGAAGGAAGGAATGGCCCAGGTGGCTGGGATATTGTGGGCAGGATTGGAGCAGGGAGCAAGGAGCAAGGCTCTAGGATTAGAGGCAGCTGGATGCCATGAGCATATGTGTTTCCATCCTGAACTCTGTGACTCTAGCAGCTGCCTAACCTTCAGGACTCCCTCTTCCCCATCTGTGAAAGGGATCAGTAGTGTTTTCTGAGGGCCTTGGTGAGAGCTGCTGGGAGTGGCTTGCTCTTAGAGGAGCAACAGACTTGGGTTGTATGTGGACCCAAAGAGTCATAGGACAGGGGCCATGAATGGGGTTGGTAGGACAGAAGCTGGGGGGCGGGGAGCAAATCTTGAGTGTCTGCCAATGAGGAGAGAACCTGGGGTATCTGTCAGTGAGGAGGCCGTGTCACTTTGGTGGATTAGTTTCCTGAGGCCTTGGTCTTAAGGAGGCATCACCATGTCCTGTGAGGAGAACCTTTGCAGCCACTTGGGGACGCCGAGGAGATAGTGAGGCCAGTGCTCTTTGGCTGAGAGAGATGAGTGCAGGGAGCTCAGAGAAGACACTGGGAAGGAAGAGGGAACTCAGGTTAAGCGAAGCCTTTTCTTCCTTCTCTCCTGCCTTTTAAAGGGTTTGTCTTTTCAAGCCTGTGGAAATGAGTGGATGATAAAAGGAGCAACCCTGGACCTCTACTGACCTCTTCCAGCAACCTTGGAATCCTGTAGTATTTTAAAACAAATCCCAGCTAGCATGTCACTTCACTCAAAAAATTTCTCAGGTCTGTCTTGAGAAAGCTTCCTGGAGCTGATCCCAGTATTGCCTGTCTGTGTGAGGTCCTGTGGCCTTCAGTTAGGGGGTGATCTTTACAAATACAGTCACAGCTTTATCTGTGTGTCCGTCCCTTCCACCCTTGTCTGTATGTGCTTAGTTCCTGCTTCTACTATCTTGGCTGTGCCAAGTGCTAGGCCCACAAAAGTCACCCCCACAGCAGCCAGCACGATCTGTGAAGGGACTCAGCCCACTCTGAGCGCCCTGCTCTTATGCCAAGCTGGCGGTCAGTTGTCCTTGCGTCACCAGGTGATTTGTTTAAATACAGATTTTAATGAGGTCTGCTTTTAAACTCAATTGATGTCATCGTGAGACCCCAGGGAGGTTAGAGAGCAGGGTCTCATTATGTAGGCTGCTCCTGGCACTCATGGCCTGGAGCATCCTGCTCAGCTTGGATCGACTCTTGCCTGGAGAGCTGCCTCAAAGCTTTACCCTCCTTTATTGGGGTGAGTCCTGGCTGGCCCCAGAGGCTGCTGTATATGGAACTTTGCTTGTACCTGCTTCCTCTGCGTACCTTTGTAAGTTTCCTTTTGAGGTGAACCATTTTAAAAATGGCGAATGACCCAATGTGCCTAATGAGAACCCAGTCCCTGCTCCCCAGGATAGTGATGATAGGAGTGTGAACTGAAGCCCTGTTGGACATCCGGTCTGTCATTGTCATTGTGAGGACCGGACTACCCATTTATTTATCATTTATTTCTGAAAAATCCCTCTTGAGCTTAAAACAAAACAAAGCAAAACAAAAATCTGTCACTAGCCAGCCCAACCCTACATTGCATAAGAGAACCATTATCTGGTTGACACATTAACCAGCCCCTGAGAGCTGCCTGTTTTGGAGGCAGCCCCGCTGGGGACATTTGCCTGTGAATGGGTCTGACTTTGGCAGGAGGAACCTCTATGTGGCTTTCGGTGACAAAGCAAACTCTTCCTCTCCCCCAGCTGCGCCCTGCTTGTCACTAAACAAAGGTGTGTTGTCTGTTTTTATTTTCTTAAGATTCATTTTATGAGCATTAATGTTTTTGCCTGTGTATGTGTTTCTGAACCACAAGTGTGCCTGTTTCCCTTAGAGGTCAGAAAAAGGTGTCACATCCTCTGGAACTGGAGTTATAGTGATGGTATGCTGTTCCGTAGGTGCTGGGAACTGAACCTGGGTCCACTGCAAGTGCAGCTAGCGTTCCTAACCAGGGAGCTGTCTCTCCAGCCCTGTGCCTGGGTTTCTATAGGTGTAGTGTCCTTTCTCAGTTTACATGTCTTCACGGTACATGTCTGATTCTTTAACATGCCTATAGACCTGCAAACAAATGTCTTTTTCTGACTATTGACAACATGTTTTTCCACACGTGGTGAAAATCTGGCTAGACATTTTTAAAAATGACAGGTAGCAGAGAAACAGAAAGAAGCACAATTTGGTTTGCGTTTCTGTATGTTGGGGGTAGGGTGGGATCGCATATGCAGAGAGGCCAGAGAGGGAGTCGCTTCTCTCCTTCCTTCTTCCACCTTATGCATTCAAGCAATGAAGTGTGGGTTAGCAGACCTGGGGTACGCTCCCCTACCTGCTGAGTCGTCTTGCCAGCTCCCTTTATATATGTTGTGTAATTTGTTAAAATTTCATAATATTCTGAAAGCAGCACGCTGACATTTTCAGGAGTTGCAACTCTCTCTGTTCTTTCCAAGTCACCTTCATTTTTTTCCTCCCTGGCCAGACATGTTTTCATGGCTTCATTTTCATTTTAACTACTTATCATTTATTTATTTACTTACATAATGTGTTTGGGTCTTTTGTCTGCATGCATCTCCATGCACCACATACATGCCTGGCGCCTTCAGAGTCCCAGGATCCCTGGGACTAGAGTTACAGAAGGTTGTGATCTGCCATGTGGATGTTGGGAATTGACCCTGGGTCTATTGGAGCAGCATTCAGTGCTTTTAACTGCTGGGTCATCTCTCTAGCCCTTAATGCTTTCTCTTACGCAGCTTCAGCTGTTGAAAACATGGCTGGGAAGGATCTCAGAGACTAGTCCAGGTTCCCATTTTACACAGGAAAACTAGCAGTTTTCTAGCAGGAAAACTAAGACACAAAGAGGCAGTTCTGGAGCTAGGATCCCCTTTCAGACTTGGAGCAGTTTGGCTAGGGTGTCTGGGGGTCTGGAAGTCTGGGCTGCTTTTTCCTCATGTGGACCTGGCTTAATAGTGAGCATGGGCAAGTAATAGGATACCCCAGTGTGCTAAGCTGTGCTCCAGCTTTATTCCCAGGCATTGAACCCAATCCTTCACCAGCCATGCGGTTGATATTTGTGTTCTACAGTTGGGCAAAGTAGGCCAGGATTGAGAGTTCCACTGCTCTGTCAGGCCACCAGCTGCTCTGAGGCTGGCAAGCGCTGGAGTCCTTGTCCATTCCTTCATAAAGGCTGTGTTTGTTCTCTCCCACAGGCCTTCCTGTGAAAGTCCCCATTGAGATCTCTGGGTCCTGAGCCTGGGATACCCCTCCCTTTGCATCCCATCACTGATGC
Source organism: Rattus rattus (assembly GCF_011064425.1). NCBI lineage: Eukaryota > Metazoa > Chordata > Mammalia > Rodentia > Muridae > Rattus > Rattus rattus. Next base: position 93,945,294 of record NC_046165.1, on the reverse strand, counting down.
ATTTAGCATTTGGGTTCTGAGCACCTGTTACCGGATGGGGCTTTTGGATCATCCTAGAACATGAAGTCTAAATTTGGTGCTGAGTCAGAGAATGGGCCTCACTTTGGCAGGAGCATCTGTGGGGCTTTCTTCCTGTGACATAGCACAAACCCCTGTTACCGATGTTCCTGACTCCTTGGTGCTTAGTCACAGGTCAAAGTTCAAACAGGAATGCTTTTCCTGAGCCTCTGGTCTCAGAGACTTTTCCTAAGATAACATGTTAAGGCTCTCAGACCCTGAGTCAGAGTCCACCCAGTAGCTAGCTTTAGGGAGACTGGATCCAGAAGAAAGGGAGAAATTAAACAAAACCCTAACTTTGGGTTCTGTACCCCTTTCCTTGGAAACAGTAGTTAGATTTGGGGAACCCGATGTTCAGGGGCTTCATGTGAATGCCCACAAGTCCATGTTCTCCTCATTTCTGACAGAAAATGGGAGGTGACCTGTGTATATCTTGTCGTAGGCCTGGTCTGTTTTACAGACCCAGGGAGAGGGGACAGAGTAGTGTCAGCCACCCTGATTGATTCTGTGGGAAGTGGTCAAGTCTCACATAACTCTCCTGCCTCCGGCTTGCCACATACAAAAAAGCTTCTCATGAGACTAAGTCGCACTGGTCACCCATGCTGGCCTCTTGCACTGGATCCCACGGGCTAGACTGGAGCCTGGCCATATCAGATTTTATCTGTCTGTCTGTCCATGCCTCCCTCCATCTGTCAGCCTGCCTCTTGTCACTGCTTGGTAGTAGACAGCTTGAGGTGCTGAGGCTGTGAACATAAGAAAGTTTCCAGTACCATCCACAGCCAGACTGAGTGCTGATCTGCTCTCATCGGAATATGCATTCTGTTGCTCCACAAAAGGGTTCCTTCCCTTGTTCAGGCTCTCTGCTTTTAGAAACATCTGGAAGCTGACAGCCTTACTTACTGTCTTCTTGCTTCTCACCTGTTTTGCAGTTTCTAAGCTATGGGAAAGGCTTTTGTGTGTACAAGAAGGCTCTTGACCTCCCTCCCCTGCAGAGTTTATCATCTCATTGGATGGCCCCAAGCGAGTGAGCAGGTGTCTACCAGTACTGGTGAGCGCCTTGGACTCCTGGGCAGGTACCTAAGGAAGGGGCATGTGCAGTAAGCTGAACTGGTTCAGGGCCTGAAGGTTGGAGGGTGCCAGAGGGGAGGACTGAAGGAGGCAGGTCGGGTAAGGGTGGTACTCAAGGCAAAGGCTGGGTGTTCTTGGAGACATGACAGAGAACCCTTTCTGTGAATAGAAAAAGTCTGTATGGGAATCCAGGGCTTTGGAACAGGGAATTTACTTGGCAGACTTGGGGAGAATGAGGCCAGGCTCACTAGCCTTGGGAAGATGCAGGCAGGTCAGGTCACCACGTCTGCCATTCTCGGGGGCTGGATGGAGAAGAATTGCAGTTGATGGTGGGCTGTGTTATGTGAAAAGAAGACCAACTGGCCTTCCCAGTCTCCCAGGGGCGGTCTGTGAGTTGGTGAGTGTATTGGTACAGCCACTGCTTTTCCTAAGTTTCAAGCTGGAGAATGCTGGTCGCAGTGTTAGGATGTGAGTGTCTATGAATCCTCTACAGAGACTGGTCCCATGTGAGGATCTCTCTGTGCCAAAGGGGATGATGGAGCAGTGTGGTCACAGGGAAGTGAGAGACCAGCTGTCCAGTCTTGTCCCCATAATCACTGCCTATAATCCCTTTAGGTCTTGCTGTTCTGATGCTGGAAATGGAATCGATTCTGCTGCCCCCCTTCAGCTAGGAAAGGTAGGGGAGTCCGTCCTAGGAAGTGGCCCCATGCCTCTTGGTGTCTGGGTGCTGAGCAGGTATGCATTAGTGCATACCCAATCCTTTTTCCTCCAGCCCAGCAGGATTCTTTACCTAAACTTAGAAGTCGGGGTCACAGATGAGGGTGCCCTGGGTACTCTGGAGGTAGTTTGATGGATTTGAGCAGAGGGTCTGGTAGAAGTGTGAACTGCTTTTTCTGTTTCTGTTTCTGTATTGGCAAAGTGGAAGAGTTATGGAATCTGATATGGTGAGAATTAGGAGAGTTCCTGTCTGTGAGGTTTTGCAAGTGGGGCCTGGCAAACGTAAATACTGGGTAAGTCCGGTATTTATTTTTGTTATTGCCACAAGCCTGTGTCTCAGTGACACCTTGGGGACATGTGTGTCTATAATGTCCCATTTAAAATAAATTGTTCACCCAGATAATGGTTAAAATATTTGTGTCCCCCCACCCCATGCCATAGAGTCACGTTGCAGAAGTTCTGATCTGTCAGAAGTAAGCACAGAGATTATGTGTGTTTTGTAATCTCTAGCAGGATCTGACCTTGAGTGGACGCACTGAACAGGTAACCACTTTACGTGTTGGCAGGTCACGTGGTGAGTGGCATGTGATAGGAGTTTCACGTGACAGGCATTGGGAGGACAAGATGATTGTAAATGAGAATTGAGCCATTGCAGTTGGCCTCCTTGTGGGGTGGGGGTGGGGCTGGTCTCTTGGAGCTGATGGAATCAGAGGCTGCTCGTGGGTCAGTCAGATGTGATGTTGCGCTCCAGGCCGCAAAACAAGTCTCACAGTGGAGACTTCCTTTTAGATTTATTTTTAATTTATATGATGAGTGTTTTGCCCGAATATATGTCTATACACCACATGCAGTGCCCACAGAAGCTACAAGAGTGTCAGATCCCCTAGAGCTGGAGTTACAGGGGGTTGTGAGCCTTGATGTAGTGCTTTATCCACTGAGCCATCTTCCTAGCCTGTGGTGGTTTGAATATGCTTGGCCTAGGGAGTGGCACTATTAAGAGGTGTGGTCTTGTTGGAGGAAGTGTGTATCACTGTGGAGGTGGGCATTGAGACCTTCCTCCTAACCACATGAGAGCCAGTCTACTTCCAGCAGCTTCAGATGAAGATGTAGAACTCTCAGCTCCTGCACCATGCCTGCCTGGACACTGCCTTGCTCCTGCCTTGATGATAATGGACTGAACCTCTGAACCTGTAAGCCAGCCCTAATTAAATGTTGCCTTTATAATAGTTGCTTTGGTCATGGTGTCTGTTCACAACAGTAAAACTCTAAGACCTAGTCCCAACAATGGAGGCTTCTGTTGCTTCTATTCTGTGCTGCCCGTGCTTCTCCACAGCAGATGCCTCTCGCTGTTCTCTGGCAAGTGTTGTGAGGAGCAACACTGAACTAAGCCTTGAGCTCTGGCCTTTTCCTGTCACTCAGACTGGCAGGAACTAGGTGAAACCTAGTGACCATGGCAACAGGGCTATGGAAACTCCTGCCTCAGCTGCTGGGCTGCCCCAGAATGCATTCACCAAAGCCTTGCCCCAAGGTTTCTATCCTGAGTGTCAGTGCCCCCACCAGGTAGGTTCTCCTGCAAGTCTGGAGGGGAGGATGCGGGATACATTGCCATGTCCTGCATTGGAGAGGAGGCAGGGTGGGTACCTATCTGCAGAATGTGCAGATGAATGAGTTTCTAGTTACCAAGGCTATGGGACAGATGAGATGCATCCACAGTAGGCCATGGTGTCCCTTAAAATTAATGCTTGCTGAGTGTGGTGGTGCACACATTTAATCCCAGCACTTGAGAGGCAGAGACAGGCAGATACCTGAGTTTGCGTCCCGCTTAGTGTGTACAGTTCAGGCTATGGCTACACAGTAAGCCCTGTCTTAAAACAGCAATAGCAACAAACGAACAAAAAACCTTAATGCTTGGCAGAAGTGTAAGCAACCCAGGACATAGGTGGTGCAGTAAGCAATAGGGTGGGGTGGCTGATAACATGAACACCGCCTTGCAAGAACACAGACTCTCCTCACATCTGTGCTGTAGGCAGGGAACTGGGCTGAAGAAGAAATGAGAAAGACAGGGGCGAGAAACATTGCTCTCTTGTTGTCTTCCAGAGAGGGCCTCAGCTTTGCCCTGATATGAGCCTCTGACCCTGTGGCGTCTGTGGGGCTGGGCTGGGCTGGGCTGGCAACCTCAGGCAGGTTGCTCACACGGAAGGGGCTTTACTGTAGTGTTGGTCATGCTGATTAAGCCACCAGAAGATGGGTGGAGTGGCTGTGGTTCGCAGGACATTGGAGGCAGTGGCAAGAAAATGTTTTTAGATAATCATCCAGGTGACTATAGAGCAAGACGTGAACCCGCATCACCTCGGCATGTGTCAGCTGGTCTTGCAAAACCCGAGTTCTTGTGCAGCCATAATGGCACTCACCCTTTAAAACAGTTCATTGGAAAAACAACCGCTCACTGTCACATGTGGGCCAAGCTCATGATGTGAGGCACTGCGAGGTACACAGCACAGGGAAATGCTCCCTAGGACCAGGAGCAGCTTTTCAGTCTCCAGAAACTAATGCTGCTGCTGGGAAGGGAGGGAGCTCCTTTGCTGGGCAAACTCAGACAGAACCCCAGACAGGGCAGGGAAGGTGTCCTGCCACGTTCTTGAGTAAAGTAGAAACCATTTGTGATTCTTCCAGATCCTCTATCACCAACTGAACTAGGTTTTGGGTTTTACATCATCTGATGCTAGTGATTAAAATAAAAAAAAATTATTGTTTAAGAAAATAATTACAGGCTAGATAACCTTGGACTGAAATGTCTGGGACCAGGAGTGTTTCAGATGGTAGTTTTTCAGATTTGGGAATATTTATGTAGCCTTTACTGGTTGAAAATCCCAAATTTTTAATAAAAAAAATGCTCCAGTATCTAAAACTTTGGAGTCAGGATGCTCAAATAGTATGCAATTAGCAAAGGTTTTCTAGAGAATTTGGAAGACAGGAGGGACCAAAAGAGAAGTAAGGCAGATAGTCTTATCCTCCCTGCCCCCCCACCCCCCACCAAAAAGAAAATCACTTTAAAAAAAAGAAAATGAAACAGCCTGAAGTGGGCTGGTCTCTACCTGCAGCCCCAGCACTTGGAGGGTAGCAGCTCAGTGGTTCGAAGGCAGCTTTCGCTACATAGGGTTAGAGGCCAGCCTGGGCTGTGTATCGCAGACGTCTGTATCACCCTGTTTCATCAAGCCAAAACAAAAAGCCAAAACAAATTGTAAAAAGTTCTTAAAAGAAGAAGAAAAACAAAACAAAAGGATTGCTGGAGAGGTGGCTCAGTGGTTTAGAGCACTGACTGTTCTTCCAGAGGTCCTGAGTTCAGTTCCCAGCAACCACGTGGTGGCCCACAACCATCTGCAGTGCTATCCGATGCTATTTTCTGGTGTGTCTGAAGACAGCTACAGTGTATTCACATGCATAAAATAAATAAAATCTTTAAAACAAACAAACACCCCCCCCCAAAAAAAAAAAAAACAAAAAAAACCCAAACCAGATTGCATCAAACGATGCCTTTGACTAGAAAGAAGTTCCTCATTCTCTGAGGAAGTGAGAGTTCAGCTTCCTACACAGGTGTCCTTATTCACGTCTTTCCTCCTCTTATAAGCCATAGAAGTGGTGCTGTGAGGTCAATTTGTGTGCATGCTTTCAAGGATGTAGGAATAGGTTGCTGACCTGAGAGCTCATTGCCTTCGCAGCTTCTCCAGGTTCACTCAGTCTTTGGACCGACTCCTTCAGAGTCACCTGGGAACTTCTGAAAGACGTCCTGTTATGCCTCCCTGAATTAGAACCCAGGGGTAGGCTGGTCCACGGGAGGTCATTTTGCTTATTTGGTTATTTATTTATTCATGGTGGTATTGGGGATGGAACCTAGGTCTCAGGTATGCTAGACAGGTGCCCTACTACTGGGCCACGCCTTAGTTTCTAGCCTTGGTTGGGATTTGGAGAAAGATGTGCCACATCTGCTCAGTGTCTGCACCCATCTATGTGGAGATGCAGAGGTTACACGTGTTCTGTCGTCTTCATGAGAGCTTTGGTTGGATGTGGGTCCCAGGCTTAGGTGGATGAGGCCTGTCCATTTCGGGGGACACAGCTCTCCCGTCTGTGCACTGGAAATTTCAGAGTGGCTCTGAGTCAGAGTGCTCTAATGTAAACACGAGTTTCTCTCATTGGCATCACCAGGTGAGAAGGATGTCACAGTTGACTCTGGGGCTGTGCTGCCAGCTCTGGGAATTGAGCTCGGAGAGAAGTGGGTCAGGACAGAGGGCTCGTCTTTCTACCTCTTTCCCCAAAGGGACCTCTTATACACCATTGGAGCCAGGCGCTGTGCCCTAGGCCAGCCCGCTCTGGCCTCTCTCACTCAGCATCAGAGTAGCTGCATCTATACCGTGTCACGTCCTGTCTTAGGGGCAAGGGTGGCAGGGAGCCAGAGTGGGAGGATGCAGAGGAGGCCTTGAAGCCCCTTTCAACCACGGCTCCCACAGCTCACTGAGACCACTCTTCTCCTGGTATGTAGGGGTTTCCTTGGTGGCTGTAGCTCCATTACATGGAACCTACTGTTGCTATCCAAAGGTTTAGCCAGTCAGTGCTGAGCTCTGCCAGTGTAACTTCTGGGAGACCAGCCACTCTGTTTAATGCTTGTCCCAGCGAATGTCAGGTCTGCTGTGCCTGCCCCTGTGTTGGGGTTTATAAGTCTAGATGGGTAGCATATTCACTACAACAGAGTGCATGGCAGTGGTGGAGTAGACATTTTTAATCCCAGTCAGGGGTTTTATCCCACCTTTGACCATTTAGTTTACGGATAAAAGACACACAACTTGTATTATTTACAACAAGCCTTATTCAGCACTAGAGCTGTGCAGATATCTACCTCTATGCTGTACAATCTTTCCTGTCCATAATCCTGAGTTATTACTTGCTATGTTTTATCAGGGCTGCTCTTAACTCCAATTGGTCACTGTCATGTGGCCGTGCTCTCTTGACCCCCGTGGGTTCATGGTGACTTTCTCTTCCATTCCTCCTCCTCTCCCTCGTGGGTCTCCTCCAGCTCCCCAGGCCTGGCCAGCATCTTTATTTTCCAATCAGAAATAAGTTGGGGTCAAGGTCACATAACATCATTTGGGGCCACAGGTCTTGAGGAACTAGTATTAGCATTAGAATACAAAAGCAGGGAGCGGATGACAGCCAGGCAACTGGGGACTGAGTTGTGCTCTTTTGAGGGTAGAAACAAGACACCTGTGAGGAAGAAGATTTTTGTTTTTGTTTTTGTTTTTGTTTTGTTTTGTTTTAGGACACATTTGGGGCAAAGCTCAATCTCATGGAGGAGGTAAATTGAGAGCTCGCTTTTGAGGATTGAGTTGAAGGTTATCACGTGGCAGGTAGTTGCTTCCAGACAGGGGAAGATTTCTGAGTGTACGGTGGGTAACAGGGGCACCGAGTTGACGGAACAGTGGCCTGACCAGGGAGGGATGAGTTGGAGTAAGACCCGGCTTCCATATCTGCTTCTGCTGCTTCTGGACTGCATGGTTTCGGCACACTTCTTTCACCTGTAGGATGCAGGGGGCAGGACAGACGACAGAGGGCATTAGTTTTAAAGGGTGCAGTAGATGCACAGCAGACACGCAGATGCTCATCGTGTGCTTCCTTCATGTGCTTGGCGAGACGTGTTAACTTTATCCGCTCTCGTGTTCCAGATGGAGCCATGGGAGGCAGGGGAAGAGGACTTGTGATGGTTCGCCATCTCTTTCCATTGTGCCCAGATGTGTGTGTGTGTGTGTGTGTGTGTGTGTGTGTGTGTGTGTAGACAACTGTGTGATCTGGGGGAAGAAGCTTTGGGGCATAGGGTCTTGGGGCCTGTGCTGGTTAGTTTTTTGCCAACTGGACATAAACTAAAGTCATTTGAGAGGAGGGAACTTCAATTAAAACATCTCTGTAAGATCTGGCCGAATGTAGGCAGATGTATGTCATTTTCTTAATTAGTGATTGATGGAAAAGGGCCCAGCCCATGTGGGTGGGGCCAGCCCTGGCCTGGTGGTCCTGGGTTCTGTAAAAAATTAGGCTGAGGAAGCGGTGAGAGGCAAGTCAGTCAGTAGCACCCCTCTAAGGCCTCTGCATCAGCTCCCGCCTCCAAGTTCCTGCTCTGCTTGAGTTCCTGTCCTGACTTTCTTTGGTGATGAAAGGTGATGTGGAATCTTAAGCCAAACAAACCCTTTCTTCCCCAAGTTGCTTTGGGCATGATGCTGTTTTGTCACTGTAATAGCAACTCTAGGAAAACAAGTCTGGAGACCAACATCAGGTTGGTCTCTATCCCACATTTGACTCTGCTGGTCACAGGGGAATGCCAGAGCCCTGGCAGAGGTTTTGGTGAGAAAGCCTGGGTTAGATATGTATCCTTGGTAAGCCAGCTACTCTTGAAGTAACCCATAGAACTGGATACTTGCTGAGTGGGGATCCAGCTGTGACGAAGAAAGGCAAGTGTCATCAGTGGGTAGAAAGCTGGGCCAGATCCTGTGCACATAGGGCACACTGGTGTGATTGGACCATGACCGACACTCACTGTGCTGCCTGGGAACTCATGCAGACCCTTTATTAAATCCTCTAGCCTTGCCAGATAAAAATCTGTACTGTTCCAGCTTTACAGGTGGGGACTGAAGTCCAGAGTCCGAGGTTCATCCCATGCTTAGTGGAGTCATGCTCTGTCTCCTGGGGTTCAAGAACACCCCATGGAGCTGGAGTGGGGATTGAACTACTTGGGGGTGGTGTGAAGTTTGGAGTTGATTTTTTTCCTCTGTCTTTTGTTTGAGACAGTGTCTCACTTTGCAGCTTTGGTGGGTCTGGAAGTAACTATGTAGCTTATCTCAGGATGACCTCAAACTCTAGCCTTTTCTCCTGTGTCAGCCCTCCAGCGTTGGAATTGTAGGACCACACGCCCAGCCAGGGTTTAGAGTTTTTAGCCAACAGTTTCTGCTGGCAGGTTCCTCTCACCTGTAAGGCAGAGACACACATGATGGAGCTTGGTGGGACTGCTGCTTCTGGAAGTTTCCAGCTCCTGAGCTCGAAAGGCTTGGGTGGTTTCCTGTCCTGTCCTAGCTATTGAAAGAGAGGGAGGGAGCTAGCACCTGTGTTGCTAAGGCGACGAGTTACATCTGACCTCATCCCTGCTAATCTCAAGACTTCTTCTTCCATGTGTTCATGGGTGTGCACACACTCTGTCAAAGTCTTTGGCACTGGGCTTTAGTGCTGTGAACAGGGATATGAGCCACAGAGATGGTGACTGTTGTGTCCTGGATAACTGCAAGGGACCTCAGTGGGACAGTGCCCTCCACGCTGGTCTCTGATCAGCAGGCAGTGTGGAGGAGTGGCCACCCAGGCCATTCTGCTTCCTTCTCTCTAGTCAGTGAGGATTCCGCACCCTGTGAAGCTTGTCTGCCTGTAAAACCCAAGCAGCCAGCCGACCTCCAATCTTAGAACTGCTACTCAGACCCTTCCTGGGTTTCCATCCTCAGATCTTAGTGTTTAGCCTCCAGTGATCCTGCACAGCCCAGGAGCCAGTCCTTAGAGGGTCAGGGACCACTTCCTCAGGTATACACAGCAAGGTCCCCAGCCCCGAGGAACAGAGCTGGAGTCCAGCCTGGTGACTCACGTGCCCTGGGGAGTTGCTTCAGCACTGATGCCAGCTGGTGTCTTCCGGGGTCGGATTAAAAGATAACTGTTGGAGGGCTGAAACGAGCTTTGGTAAGCAAGCCCTGGGCAGCTCTCTAGAGTGCAACCCTGTTCTGGTCCCTCTGCTCCCCCTCCTCCTTCTGGCTCCTTCCTTTCTCTCCTTCCCATGCTCCACCTAGAAGCCAGTTAGCCAGCCCACCTCCAGATGCTGTTGCAACCTGTCTCCCTCTGGTTGTCTCCCCTGCTTGTTTTTTTTTTTTTTTTTTTTTTTTTTTTTGTTGTCACCAGCCACTTTGCAGAGGAGTTCTTCAATCCTAGGGAGCACTTCCAACAGGACTAGCATCCTTTCCTGCTTCGTTCCAGGTAAAGCAAAGGCTGTAGGTGCTACCTTCCAAGTTTGGTGGGGAATGGCAGTGTGGAAAGGGCTTCCAAGTTTTTGGGGGAGCAGGCTGCATGCAGTGAAGTGTTGGGCCACCTCAGCTAAGCCAGGCCATGGTCATACATCTGTGATGCAGAGACTGTCCGCCCTGATGGAGGAAGCTCTCCTGTCATGGACAGGAAGGTGCTTGTCTCAGCAGCAACTGTGTAGCCTGCTTGTGGTTGTGTTTGGGTGGCTCCTAGAGCTTCAGTGGGCAGTGAGGACTTTGGAGGGAGGTGGAACCAGAACAGGGGGCTCTGCCTGGAGTTCAACCATTGTCAGGTATCTGGAGGCAAGGGGACAGAGTATTTCTGGAAACCATTATTTATTTGGTCTATTTTCTATTTTGTGATTAAGACATAGCACTGTAAGTTTTTCTTTATGCAATAGTTTTCCACCTGCGTACACTAAACACAGTGAACCTCATGCAGGGATACTGGCCTGGCCTTAAACTAACAGTTAAATGACTTGTCTGGGCTGTGTTTGCCTCAGGTTTTCCTCTCCACTTCCCTCCCATCTCCTTTTCCTTCTTGCTTTGTCTTGTTCAGTTTACCTTAGACTTTGCCATGTTCCTGCCCAACTTTACCACATGTGTCTGGCACTGTTGTTGTTGTTGTTGTCTGGGACTGTTGTTGTTGTTGTTGTTGTTCTTCTTCTTCCTCCTCCTCCTCTTCTTCCTCCTCTTCCTCTTCCTCCTCCTCCTCCTCTTCTTCCTCCTTTTCTTTTTGAAACATGTAACCTGTTATGTAGACCAGTCTGGCCTTGAACTCAGAGATTCACCTGCCAGTGCTCTGAGTACTGGGATTAAAGGCATATACCACCATGCCCACCTAGTTCTTAAACATTTAAATTTTTTCCTTTTGTTTGAGATGATTATAATATCATTTCCCCCTTCCCTTTCCTCCTTCAAAACTCTCCCATATACTGCTCCTTGCTCCCTTTTAAATTCATGGCCTCTTTATTTCATTGTTATATATGCTTATAGGTATACGTATACACATACATATTCCTAAATATAGCCTAATCAGTTACTTGTATGTGTGTTTTCAGGGCTGACATTCTTTTAATGGCACTGTTCTCTCTCACATATCCGCCCCCTGTCTCCCTCCTTCCCTCCCTGACCCCTCTTAAGTTAGGGTATTGCAGAGCAGACTGGCCTCACACACATGATCCTCCTGCCTCAGTTCCCCCAAACATGGAGATTGCAAGTGGCATTTTGTTTTGAAAATTTGCAGACCCTCTAGAAAGGTCAGAAGGATCTAGAAAAAGCACTTGTGTAGGCCACATGGAGTTCACCAGGCTTACTTAGCACCTGCTTAGGCTTCTTCCACTTTCTCTTTTCCTTCTGTGCATCAGCCCCACCCCCACCCCTTCATTAAGTCAGACTTGTAGCCCTCAAGACATTTAACCCTAAACCCTGCAAAGTGTGTCACACTGAGGCATTGCTTGAAAGAGGACACTGTCCCTGTTCAAGTGACACATCTTTGTAGTCACATCCAAGAAATTCAGCCCAGATGCAGCCATTTCCTCTAGGCTGTTCCCCTTCTCCCTTTTGGCACCTCTGATGAGCTACACAGCCCTAGCTTTACTCGGTTTTCATCTTTTGACCCTGATATCCAGTGCACGCCTTTTATAGTTTTTTTTTTCTTTTTTTTTTTTTTTCCGGGGCTGGGGACCAAACCCAGGACCTTGCGCTTCCTAGGCAAGCGCTCTACCACTGAGCCAAATCCCCAACCCCTTTTTTTCCTTTTAAATTGAACCTCTAATAAACATACTGCATTTGGTGACTGCTAGTATTACACTTGAAAAAAACAAAGTTGACTAGGTGTGGTGGTGCACTCCTTTAATCTCAGCACTGGGGAGGTAGAGACTGGTTTGAGGCCAACCTGGTCTGCAGAGCAAGTACCAGGACAGCCAGGGCTACACAGAGAAATCCTGTCTCACAAAAGCAAGCAAGCAAGCAAGCAAGCAAACAAAAGACTTCAGACTCAAACAACAATACCAAAACCAAAAACAAAACCGCACCCAAAATGCACCCCAAAGTTGACTGCCAGTGATTGCCTTGTCTTTGTTAGACTACATTGTTATGATGCTGATTTTTATGCATTATTGATATCCTCCCAGGCGGTTCTATAATCCTCAAAACTTGCAGGGTCCCCTGAGATCAGCTTTCCTCTCTTCTAGAGAGTTTATTGTCAGACTATGGAGACGCCCAATATGCCTGTGTGAGGTTGGCTCTTGTGTTCTGCATCTTGTGTGCCTGCACAGTTTTAGTTAGCACATTGAATTCTCAAGTATCCAGAGCTGAAACACACCATTGCCTTGAGGATTACAGGTCATGTAACCTAGGACACAAAAGCCAGAAGATCTGAGAGCTTTCTTCTGCCTTTGGGGTGGGGTAGCTAGTTTTAGTCTCTGGTTATCTTGCTTGGTCCTTGATGGAGCCTTTGCAAAACAGCACACAGCCTGGGGTTGAGGAAGGACTGGATTACAGAGAAGAGGAGGGGAGGCGGAAGATGCACAGAAAGGAGGGCATAAGCCTGCTTGGTCTGTTGCATTGATCAGAGCCTGCTCTGTGCCATTGCTGGAGGAGCCAAACGGAAGGAGCCATCATAGGACTGGGTCATTCTGGGTGCTGTCTCACAGTTTCCTTTCCCTTCCCAAACCCAAGAGGCTACCTTCAGGAGAACCCACAAAGAGAAGTGGAGCCAGTATGTTTTAAGTATGGAGATAGGATGGGTGGCCCTGCTCCCGGGCTGGTACATGGTGGACCACCCTGCCTCATGCTTCCTGTAAAGGCCTGGCGCTAAGTGACTTGGTGGTTAGGAAGGGAGGGTTTGACTACTTATTCTACTTCCCAAGGGACAAAATGGTGACCCCATGTGTAAGAAGGACCTGAGATGGCTACTGTTGGGAAGGGGTGGACTCAGCTCTGGAGAGCGACTTTCCCCTCATGGCAGTCACTGTTACCCATATTCCCTTCAGAGAGGAGTAGGAAGCAGGGTGAGGCCAGCCCAAAGGGTGTGGTTATCAGTGGTCCTGTGTACTGAGTTTCTGGTCCTTTCGTCCAGACGTGGCTTATGAGCACTGCAGGTTGCATACAGGGACTCTTAGAGCTGCCTCCTAAGACCCACATTTTGAATAAGAGTTAGTGTGTGGGTTCCGGGGACACTGCAGATATTGACCTGTTTTCCCATCCTCAGCTAAGCAGGTCTGATAATATCTGGTGTCTGTCTGTCCATTCTCACGGATCAGAGAGGACCGAACCCAGGGCCTTGCGTTCGCTAGGCAAGCGCTGTACCGCTGAGCTAAATCCCCAACCCCTATCTTCTTCTTTTTAAATTGGATATTTTTATTTACATTTCAAATGTTATTCCCTTTGCCTGTTTCCTGGCCATAAGCCCCCATCCCATCCCCCTCCCCAACCACCCCCTTCTCACCCCCCTCCCCGACATTTCCCTATACTGGGTGGGGAGTCAAATATAAGAAATCATATATATTATTGTACACAATATGCTGGGTTTTTGGTTTTGTTTTGTTTTGTTTTTCTGAAGCACAACCTTGTATTGGGTACCTGAAGGCTCAGGGCCCTGAAAGAGATAAAGAACTGCCCTGATGTTTAGGAACTCATCGGAGTGACAGTGCCTTGTTAAGCAGTCAGAGGCAATATGGGGCACAGGTGTAGCAGCCAAAGGGGACACCCAACCCTGCTGGGATCTGTTCCCTTACCTGCCAGATACATACACTACACTATTTGGTCTTTGGAGACCATCTGTCTTAACATTCCGAGACTGTCTGGTGGCAGTGTTCTCTTGGAGGTTAGATAAAGTTTTCTGTTCCAGGTATTTCCCAGATAGGAGAAGGAATAGTTGGGAGTGTTCTAAACATTTATCTGTTCCTGAGCAGGCTCCCATCCTCTGATAGGTCAGCTATATTGCTTTGCCTGTCTAGGTTGTGTCTTTTCTCAGTGTACCTTGGCTTCTGCCTGTGTTCCATGCCAGGTCGCTGCTTGTGCTTGTAAGCAAAGCAGGAGCGGATATCACTTTATTAGCTGGAACATCCCCCGAAAGCTGCTGCAACTCCCGTTCCATTCCCTGAAATCTGGCCTATGAACGTGTGTGTGTGTATAGGACCTGGGGCACCACAAATAAAGGCAGGAAGGGCGGGGCGAGCTGGACACTTTTGGGTCCACATTGGGGGGCTGACCTGCAGGGAGGTATAGGGGTGCAGAGGGTTTGTTCCTCAGAGTCCACCCTCCTGGCAGTGCTGGGAGACTCAGCAGTTGGTAGAGCCGTTGTGTTCCTAGGTCATGTGCCTGTGCACTATGCTGTACCGGGTGACCTGTGTGTATATCTGCTCACCCATCTGCTGCAGCCCTGTTGGAGAACTCTCGCAGTGTTTGAGATGGAGTGCTGGGCTGCTGTATTTCCATAGGGTTCAAGTATCTATCTTAGAGTCTCTCCTCCCACCTTTTCTCTTTACCCCTCCTCCCTCCCCTCCTCTCTCCTCCCCTCTCTGTTTCTTAAGGTCTAAGTATCAGAGTCCCTGCCCTCCCCTCCCCTCCCCCTCCCTTTTCTCCCTGAAGTCAGGATTTTATGTGTTTTAGGCAAGCACTCTACTAACTGAACTGCATCTCCAGCAATGAATTGTTTCTTCTCCTGTGTCCCTAGAGTCTCAAGGTACCACACTTAGTGTATAGAAGCAGAAGGGGGATGGCTTGTAATTAACCCCACCTAACCCCTTCTGGTATCTAGAAGCAGAATACTGCCCATATTCCTGCCTGGCAGGTGAATTGAAGACTGTGTAACCTAATACTACTTTACTAATTATCTGGTGTGGTCACAGTGTGCCCTTGTTACCACCCATCCACCAGGGTCACAGTTCCTGACTGGGCCAACTGGTTCCACTAATGCTCTAGGCACTCATGGGAAACAAATGGCCTTTGTGGTAGGTGGAGGGTGCTCCAGCTTGGCCATGTGTCTGCACTTAGGGCAACTGGCTGGGAACAGGTACCCAGAACAGACTGTTTTTCTCCATGATGCTGGTGTAGAGTCTCAGAGATTGTCAGTCATTTTCTGTTGCCATTGAAAACTGTTTTCTCTTTCAGTCTAGAGACTTCATTGGTTTCCATACTTGCCCACGTCTGGGGAGGACCTAGGGTTTTGGATCTTCCTGGTCAGATGTCAGATGCTTAATCTGACCCCTTAAATGTAAGGAGCTGAGACTTGGAAACGCACTGTGTCAATTTTAGCAACGCTTCCTCCTTTCTTGAAAGGGCCTCTTCATCATCCCCCAAACAGTAATATTACTAAGAAAGCACACACGGTGAAGGTGAACGTTAGTTAGGATAAAGCCTGAAACTTGAGGAAAGTGTCTTTATTAACAAAGGCTCTCAGAGATGTCCTCACTGTAGAATCTGTTTTCTCCAAGTGTAGTGGTGGTATGGAAATAGATTTTCTGATCATTTGAATTAAGGAGAATCTGAGATATTACAGTTGCCACATATCACTTACATTAGCACTTTCTAATATATGGTTTTTTGAGACCATTTCAGGAGGAGCCAGGAAAGGGTCTTAGGAGAAAAATAAATAGTTGGCTCTTTAAAATGGTTCCAAAAGAATTGGTGTCATTAGCAAACCTGGTCTATAAGCTCTGGCGAAGATTTAATCATTTCTTGTGTCTCTCTGTATCTCTCTGTCTGTCTGCCTCTTGTATCTCTATGGTGCTCTCTCTCTCTCTCTCTCTCTCTCTCTCTCTCTGTGTTTGACTCTGACTTTCTGTCTGTGTCTCTGTCTGTCTGTCTGTCTGCCTGCCTGTGCCTCCCCCACCCCCCTTCTCTCTCTGTACATGTAGAGGCCAGAGGTCAACATTAGTTATCTGCCCCAATTGCTTTCTACATTACTTTTTGATTTGACAAGACTGGGTCATGAACAAGCCCCAGGGATCCTCCTGTCTCTGCCTCTCCAATCTCTGGGGTTACAGGAGCTGGCTGTTCCTACTAGCTTTTTATGTGGGTGCTGGTGATTAAATGGGGGTTCTTATCTCATGCTTGTGCAGAAAGCACTATACTGGCTGAGCTCTCTCTGGCCCTATGGTAATATTCTTTATTCTAGATGTTTGCTATCCTCTGTCACTGTTTGTTTTTTCCCATTCTTTTGTCCCATCTCCTTCTGTAAGATATTGCAGGTCATCAGGAGGCAGGACTTGCTAATACAGGGGGCTGTGGGAGGAGCAGAGCAGCTGGGAGGCCCCTATCTTTGTGCCCCCTGCCCCCAGCCCTCGCAGTGAGTATATTCAGCTCTTCCTGTATGCACTCCTTTGCCTGCTCTGTGCTGGCATCCCGGAAGTCCTCTCTCTCTCCCTACTGGCCTGTCTCATCTTTGATGCAACTGCCATGTATAAAAAGCTGTTGGGAAATGAAAGAGCAAATTGTATTCTCAGAATGCTTGCACCGGAGGAAACTGTGTTTGCACAGAATCCTATCTGACAGTTTCCATTTAAGCCAAGAAGCCTGGAGCCCCGCAGGCCCTAGGAAATATGAAAATTGGCACTTTGTGGGGCTGCTGACCCCGATGGTGACTTGCTGTTGGAGTCCCATCTGCCATGAGAGATCTGCATTTGTCAGATGAAGATTGCTGGCAGGCTCTGCGTGGCTACTGTTGCTGCAAGCAACCTGCTGCTTGTCACTGTGGGACCCGTTTGTCTGCCCCTCAAGGTCTTCTCTTTGTTTTTCTGAAATGTGGTGAAGTAGAACTTGCTTTTAAAGATAGATAATTTCTAGTGATGGCCTAGGCAGGCTTCCTGGCCTCAGCAACCATACTTCTGCCTCCTTTATCTCACTTCGGCTGAGGTGACATTGGCAATAGCAACTTGGATTTTTCCTCTTATTCTTTCCAGATATATTACTTTTAATCACTCACTTTCCTTGCACAGAAGCTGACTATTTAAAAGCATATTTTAACTATGTTGGCTTAGGTTTCCTGCTGAGTTTCCTCCCTTTCTATTACCAAAGCAACATAGTGTTAAGTAAAAGAAGAAAGAAGAGAGAGCATAGAGCTGTTCACAGTAAAGAGCTTTCTATATGTGTGTGCTTGGAGCTCCTGGCTGTTAGAGTCCTGTGTTATTTGGTTAACGTCTGAGAGCCTCAGGGTTCTCAGCCACAGAATGGACCTGGGCAAGACCTCTCCCCAGCATGTTTCAAGCTTGAGGGTGATGTTTCTGCGTGACTTGTGTTTTATGGTGGGTGTTTATGCTAGGGTGGGCTACACACAGCCTGGCCTGCCTAATGGCTGAGTGGCCATGCTTCTAGACCCTGTGAGGAGAGAAAGAGACCGGGCCTGTCCTCAGAAGGCAACAGGCTCAAGCTAAAGGATTGCTTTGAGTCTTTGGGGACCGGCACACTGTGATTTCATTTGCTGCCCTCTGTGGTTACAGAAGTTGGTTTTTGGTTTTGATTTTTTTTTTTTTTTTAACAAAATAGGGAAATATTTTCTCTTATTACACAAGATCAACCCTCCCTCCCTAGGGCCCACATCCTCTTGCGCCTTTGAAATCCTTCTGCTCCCCTTCCCAGTTTCCTGTGGTTGTCTCTGGGCAATCTGAAGGCACAGTGGGGCCAGATTTTGCCTGAGATGGGCAGAGGCCCTCCTTTTTCTGTACTGGGAAAGAGTGGCTGGATCTGTCAGTTGGTCGTCCCCAGAGGATGAGGTTGGCCATGTCCTGGGGTCACAGTGAGCATTTGGGTCACTGAGATCATTAGGTGAACCTGGAACTTGATGGGAGATTTGCCTTGGGTTTTAGGGAGGTGGCCGCTCACAGTTTGTCATCCTGCTTTGGTGGGGCTAGAGGATGACCTGCCCAGCTGTAGTCCCAGCCTGAGCATGTGGATGTGGTAGCCCCTTGCTCAGCGCTCACTTGGAAACTCCTGCTGTGAACGTGGCTGGGAAAACACTGGAGAGCTAAGTGGATTTCTGTAGGGCTGTACTTGTCATTGTGTCCTGCAGTTTTGGGACTGGCCTCTTTTCTCGCAAGGCTACTGTTTGAGAGAGAATTCATGCCAGGTGCTAGATAATTGGGAGTGGTGATTGCACTTATCACCTTATCTGAGAGGATGTCTGGGACTGTGGGCTTCAGGCGGGTCTTTATAGAAAGAATCAATGTAAAGACACAGGCACCATTTTATTTTTCCTGGAGGATTCCTTTTACTCCTGTTCCTTTAAGAGGTGTGGAGAGGGCTGGAGGAATGGCTCAGTAGTTAAGGGCATTTACTGCTCAAGCATGAGGGCCAGGTAGGCTCCTAGCACACACCCTGGTGGCTCACAAACACCTCTAACTCCAGTTTTACAGAGAGATATCCAGTGCCATCCTCTGTCCCTTATGGGTACATACCTGTAAATAAAATAGAACTTAAAAAGAAAGGTTTGGAGAACAGATTGAATTTTGGCATTTAATTCCAATTAGCAATTAGTGAGCCTGGTGAGTACTATACTCTTTAAATTAGCTTCTGGAAACCCAGGGATGACACTTAGTTCTCCATCTTGACCACGATAGAAATCACTAATAGTGCTGGGCTCCCTTTCAGGTATGTGTTCAGGCTTTTGGAGCTCAGCGCTTCAAACAAGGGCATGGTGGTTCTTTCTAGATGCCCCTTTTTGGTTTGTAGTTTTTAATACAAACTCTTTCTGTCCCTGGTGGGAAAATCAGGGCCAATTAACCATCTACTTAACTATGTCTTTTGGAGAGCATCTCTGACTTTCACACAGCTAATCGGAAGTGTCTTTGCGTATGTGTATGTGTATGTGTATGTGTATGTGTATGTGTATGTGTATGTGTATGTGTATGTGTATGTGTATGGAGCCCAGAGGACAAGCTCCTGTGAGAGGGGGTCTCTCAATGGCCTGGATCTGGCTGAGTAAGGTGGACTGGCTGGCCAGTGAGTCCCAGGCATCCACCTGTCTCTGCTTCTCTAGCACTGGGATAAACTATGGGGCTCAGTCTTTGGTCCTCATGCAAGTATGGAAGCACTTTACTGGCTGAGTCATCTCCCCAGTCCCCAAAGCAAACCTTTCCCCACCCTGACTCTTTCTAGTATGTGGTGATATATATATCAGACCTCCCAAGCTCTCTCATGGTACCTTCTAGAACATTTCACTCTCATTCTTCCTGTGCCTCTTCCAGAAAGTCTTCTTTCTCCTGCCTTTATAGGAGCATTTCTTGGAAGTCTGTCCTCTGGCCTACGGCAGTGTCTGCCCATCGGTGTTTAGGAAGTCCTGCATCTGGCCTCCCCTGCCTCTGCTTGTGCTTACCAAAGGGCATCATCACATCCCAGCCCGAGGTCCTGCACATCCTCCTCAGTGGGTTGGCTTAAGCTGGCATGGTCTGGCTAGCTCTGGACTCCAGTGTGTCAGTAGGCTGTCTTCACGGGGTCTCTCCGGTGTGAGTTGTTTGTGGTGTTGAGCAGTGGAAAGCAGAACCTCACAGCACGAGGCAAGCGCTTCAGCCCTGAACCACCTACCCATGGGGAGTTTTTCTTCAGTGCATCCAGACTGGCACATTTTGGTGATTTTATTCTTGTGTGGATCCAGTCCCTTTTCAGTTCTCTGTCCCTGCTAACCGTGTGCCCTTCCTGGACAGACACCAAACCCCTTAACGATGATGCTCATATCTCCTCTGCTCGCTCTCTCATCTCCTTTGGCTTTGGGCCACCCTCCCTGTACTAGCAGTTTAGGGGAGCTTCCTGAGTGGTCTTCTTACTCCCAAGCTCTGTCTTTCTCCTTCCTGCTTACTGTCTCCATACGGTCTCCTGCTGCCTTCACTGCTCAAGTGCTGGGACTGTTGGCGTGTACTGTCTGGCCCAACTCTAGCTCTAGGTGCTGCTGCTATTCTTCCCCCTCCTCTTCCTCCTACTTCTTCTTCATCATCATCTCATGTAGCTCAGGCTCCTGAGTACTAGGTTAGAGACCTGGACCGCTCTCTGTACTGCATGGAATTGAACCCAGAGTCTTGTCCATGCCAGACAAGCACTGGTCTAGTTCAGTTACACCCTGGTCTGTTTTTAATTTTCCTTATGTGCACATGTATGGGAGGAGGGGTTTTGCTTTGTATTTTGAGTAACTATAGAAAGGAAAAGGGATTACTAGAAGAGGGGAAAAAATACACACACACTCTCTAGACGTTTCTTATCTTACTCAGAGGAGAGCTCTACCTCTTCTCGTGGCCTCTGAGGTCACCTGAACCTGCACTGTGACCTGCAGCTTACCCCATGCAGACCGTATAGGCTTTCTAATGAGCTGGCCCCAGGGCCTTTGCACTCTGCCCCTGCTTGGAACAGCCCTCTTCCTGCCTTCCTATACTTCTTGGGTCTTTGCTCAGGTCTGAGCTCTTCTGAGAGTCCTTCTGTATTCCTTTATTTCATTCCCTCATTGCTCACATGAGCTCTAGGAGGGCAGAGTTTTACCTGCCTCATTGTTGTATCCCCATGAACTCCCAGCATTCTCTGGGTACGTGTATGCTAGTGTGTGTAGGCCAGCTGTAGCACAGGTGTGGAGGTCAGAGGGCAACTTGAGGGAGTTGGTTCTCTCCACCATGTGGGTCAGGCTTGATGCAGATGCCTTTCTTTACCTTCTGAGCCATCATGATGCCCTTCTTTGATCATTAGAGTGGGTACCATCTCATAGTACAGAAGTGGCCACCAAAGGAAAGCACCGTGGAGAGTACACCACTCCCTCTCTCTTGCTTTGATTGGTCAATGCCCTCATACAGATGACAGTGAGGGCTGACTTAGAAGGTAGGTTTGTTCAGCATGCAGCAGAACGAAGGGAAGACAGAGCTGGCCTCGAGCTGGCCAGGCTGGCAGAATGGTGGAAAGGGAAAAAGGGCCTTTTGTCTTCTTTTATCTTAGTTACTCTTGCTGTTGCTGTGATAAAATACCCTGGCAACAGAGACACAAGGGAGGAAAGGGTTTGTTTCGGCTCACAGTTTGAGGTTATAGTCCATCATCGTTGGGACGTCACAGCAATGGGAGTCTGAAATGGCTGGTTATGTTACCTCTAGAAAAACGACTTCTTGTGCTTAGCTCAGTGTCCTCCACCTCTTCTTCTCACTGTTAAATGTGTATCTTGATCATCTTTATCCCAACTTTCTCCTTTCTTTACAGTTGATGATTCCAGCATAGGGAATGGGACTACCCATAGTGGTAGATGGTCTCACCTCAGTTAATACCATCCAGATAATCTCCCATAGGCGTGCCCAGAGTGATAACCATGAGTAACCATCATGTCTTCCTAACCTGCAAGAATAGGCTTTT
Source organism: Rattus rattus (assembly GCF_011064425.1). NCBI lineage: Eukaryota > Metazoa > Chordata > Mammalia > Rodentia > Muridae > Rattus > Rattus rattus. The sequence goes on along the minus strand of NC_046165.1, from coordinate 93,924,046 downwards.
ATTTAGACATGGAGAGAAGATTGTAATAGGTGGTGAATGGGTCCTTCATAAAGGACTTTCTACCAGCATCCCCTCTAGGAATTCAACAAAAGCTGGATACCCTCTGCCTGAGCCAGTTCATAGGCCCTGATGTCAGTTCTCTGCTTCCTTGCAGGCATTGTGTAGGAAGCCACTGAGATAGGGCTCTGGAGACCTTAATGAGTGTCCAGCTGTTCAAAGGCTGTTGCCTCTCTGAACTTTTACTCATTCAATCCTCTTATCACCCAGTATTCTTTCTATTCAATAGGCAAGGGAGAAACATGGGATATGGGGGCAGCTGACTTAGGGCCACAAATGGGCAGGTCCCCAGCCCCTGGACGCCCTGAGATGATGGAAGGCAGTGGAGTCTGTGGGTCAGGACAATCCAGGGAGGTGTCCTCATGGGAACTGAGACCAGTCTGGGTGCCTGAGCTGGCCAAGGTAGAGACAGTTCAGGGATCTTCATCCTCTCTGTGTGGCTCCTAGGGCTCTACAATAGCTTATTTCAAGACACTGATCATTGTTAATCATTGGTTACGTGGACTGGAGCCTGGAGGAACTTGGCTGTCCCCACCTACCTGATGCAGGACGAGGCAGTGGTACTGTGCTTAGTCTCCTTCAGTTGCAGGCCTTGGTCAGATGTGGCTGCAGTCATCACTAGTGAATTCTTGACTTTTTGCACCTGACCCTGACCTACCTCCCTCACCCTGTGTGCCCCCATGCTCTCCCAGCTGGGCCACCCTCTTCTGGCCAAGCATGTTACCTATTGTAATCTAGAGTGAGAGCAGAAAGTCAGGCTTGTTTTCACAGAGGAAGGCAGTATTAAAGGTGTCCCTACCTGGTGCTGGTTGACAGCCTTAAACCCTTTCTTCATCTCCCACATTAGAGCTCAGCCTATCTGGAAGGAGTTAGTGTTCCCAGGCACTTGCATGTGGTGTCTGCAAAGCCTTCTGTTGGTGGGGAAGCAGCTTTCTGACCTGACCTTTCATCCTGATAAAAACAACACCAAACATCCCATCCCCTCCAGGCCAACGAGTAGCAAGCAAAAAGGTTATGTGTTCCCATTAATTCTGATTTTGCTTGCTTTGTTTTCTCTGTTTCATCTCATGAGTTCCAAATTGGAGAGTACTTACAGAGGCAAACCTGACTTCTGAGGTTCCTGGAGTCCTACCTTCCAGATTCAGCAGTGAAGTACAGAGCTTCAGGCACACTGTGCTCCTGTTGCTCGCCCATGTCACTGTCACCCCACAGGTGCATGCTCCCATTGCTCCATTGTCACCCCACGGCCACCATTGCAAATTAGGTTAGCAGTCCTTTTGATTACCCCACAAGGGGAGGAGAGATAAGCACCATTGATGTGCTTATCCAAGCTAAAGGTACCAGTCCTCAGATTTAAAAGGACATTGTAGTGTTACCTCTGAAGGTGGAGAACCTCTACCAATCCTCATGTACAAGCCCTGATGTTTTGGGTGGGCTGTGCACACCAGGGACAAATCAAGCATGGTCTGAATCTCCGGTTGCCATGCGTGCACAAAGGCGGTCAACATCCTTCCACTGTCAGATGGACCCCTAAGCAGTGTGGGGTAGTAAGGCTTCCTTGATTGACATGCCTTAATCTGTGTGTGCTGCCTCCTGTGGCCATAGTCATCCCTCTAGTTTCCCAAAATGCCTGAGCTTTGTCTGCCTTTGGGTCTCAGTATGTACACTTCGGGACAGGGGCTGCCCTCCGTACAGTTCTTCAGGAGGCCTCACCAGTCCAACACCACAGGAGGTGAGCAGCAAACGATGACTCACATCACCCACATCTTCCTTCTCCATAGTCAGGGAGAGAGAGTGGCTCACCGGTGAGGATTGTTCCATGTTCTTTATTTTTCTCTGGGAAGTTTTGTCTCCTCAGAGTCCTGGAGCCCAGACTCAAAGGGTAGCGTGTGTGAATTGTGTCCTGTTCATCATTGGTAGCTCTACCTTAGACAAGTCAAAGAAGTGAGAGCCTTGGTTTTCTCTTCTGTAAAATGGACCTAATGAGGACTTCAGGGTCATTGTGGGTGTTAAGTGAAGCAATGTCTGCAGTGTAAGCCAAAGCATGCAGTCCTAGCACTTAGCAGACTGGCAACCCATTAACCGCTATCATTAACTATTAGAGAGTGCCATGCAGTCTGCAGTCTCCTTATGGGCTGTGACATCATCACCGTCGCAGCCTTCCATTTAGGTAATGCAGGAGTGGAGAAGGGCAGGGTGGGAAGGGCCTGCTGCAGGCTGGGTAATCATAACAGCCTGTGCTCGTGCTGGGGACTGACTGTGTTAGGTGTTGTTTCAGACAATCTCTGTGGAGCAATTCAGTTGATCCTCATAGGACTTTCATGAGGAAAGCACTCCCGTCACACCACACACACACACACACACACACACACACACACACACACACACACACAACACACACAACACACACACACACACTTTGTTACAATAAACATCGGGACACACAGAGAGCCTGAGGGTGAGGAGGGTGGATTTGGGAGATAAGCCAGGGAGCTGGTGCTGGCCTCTGTGCTCCAGCTACCCCATCTCCTGTGGCCTAGAGGCTCAGGTAGGAAGGACTCTCTCTTGACCCTCCTAGCACGTGTGCAGCCTCTGGAGCTGCTGAGGCTGTTTCCTCTCCGCTGACCCAGTGCCCTGCAGGGACATGTGTGAGTCTGGGAGCGGTCGGACATGTGGGTTATAGTTCTTCCGGTGTGAGCTGGAGGAGGACAGCAGGGTAGGGCAGGCACCTGCTGCTGATCCTGATCTCTTGGGGCCTTAGAGTCACCTGGGAACAGCAAGCTCCCTCCTCAGTGGTTGACCGGTAGGGGCTAGCCTGTCTGTGACCATGTTGTCTCAGGATGTCTGGTGGTCATGGGCCTCTGCATGCTAGTTCAGTTGTTTTGAGTTTCCATGGCGCAAGCATGAGTCACCCTACCCAGCCCTTTACAATTCCAGGTGACTGCAGGGGTGGATGACGGGACACTCCCTGGCCTTGCAGGCTGCTGAAAGGGGCCTGGGAGTCTGGCTTGTTCCCTTATCACCACAGTTTTGGAAGTTCTTTTGAAGTCTTCTTGGTGACCCAGTGGGACTGAGTCACATAGTAAACAGAATTAGCAGGCCCAAGCTCTTCTGAAGGATGTAGATAATGCTTGTGGGGGGGTCAGTCACCAAGTATCTCTAGGTCAGCTGTCTCTCAGAGGTACCTACTTCCCCCAGGGCTTTGGTGGAAACTTCCATCCACCACTGCACTCTCATCTCTCTGGTAATCGTGCTCCCTGTCCTTGGTCCCTGTACTACTGGTCTATACTGGTCTGTGTCCACATGTCCCTGGGGCTTCTTAGGAGTGCAGTATCAGGTCCCATCTTGATTTACCATTTAACCAGGTCCCCAAGCAATTCCTCAGATGACAGACAGCCCACCTAGCTGACCCTCAAGCCCACACATCCATCTAAGCTGGTCTCAAGCTTGTGTCTTCTGTGGAAATGTTCAGTCTGCTTAGGATCTCACAGGCTGGCCCTCAGGTAGCACATGTGAGGGAAACTGGCCTGTTCTACAGCATCCAGTGGCCTGGGCTTCTAGGCAGAGCATGTTCCTCCCACACAGAAGCTTTCTAGGATGCCTTAGGCTTCAGTTAGATACAGTAGAAGTCCCTTCTGGGAATTCGGGAAATTGTCACATTCTTATGGCCTCTAGCCAGACAGGCTAGACGGGACATCTGAGCATGCTGGGCTGAGGTGGGATTTCTGTTTGACCTTCAGATTTGATTGTGGAACCTCAGAGGGAGATGACAACAGACAATTGCACCTCAGGAAGCTATCAGCTTTGAAAAGACACTGTGTAGCTGTGTCTGTGTGTGTGTGTGTGTGTGTGTGTGTGTGTGTGTGTGTGTGGCGGGGTGAGGGAGGGGGAGGGGGGGGTAGGGGGGGGTGGGCAGGGGGTGGGGCTAACTTCTCTGCCTTCTGCTAACAGTCCTGAGCACATAGGGCCTTAAAGACAATAGTTTTGAAGACAAAGCACTGCTCAGACAGTGTCATCTTTGGGCCCTTTCTCCCTAATGACGTCCAAGGCTCTAAGAACATCGTTAAGGCTGGGCCTTGTTCAGTCTTAATCAGTTACTATCCCCCACCACCATCAGCCTTGCCAGGGCTGGGAACCCTGCCAGCTGCCTGTGCTGAGGGGCCAGAATGATACCCAGCGATTCAAATAACGATGTCAGTCTGCCCGGGGCAGGCCTCATAGCCCCAGTCAGGACGTTGGGAACAGGAAAGAGGAACAGAATGTATTGGTTGCAGAAATGTGAAATGTACTCCCCCAGCTTGGGAGGATACTAGGCAGGGAGGAAAAAGTGCATCTGCACTTTTAATTAACAGTGGAAATTCGCCACGGGGAGGAGGAAGTGATGTGTGCTGGTGGTGCTGGTGGTGCTGGTGGTGGTGGTGGTGCTGGTGCTGCTGCTGCTGGTGGTGGTGGTGGTGGTGGTGCTGGTGCTGGTGCTGATGGTGCTGGTGGTGCTAGTGGTAGTGCAGCTGCTTTACTGGAAGATGGGACAGTGCAGATGCCAGTAAGAGAAAGAAGCGGGAGTTCCGTTCTGGCAGCGGTGTTTCCAGAGCCCTAGCAAAAGTGCCAGGCTAGCTGTCTGCGATGGCCTGGCTGTGCTTGACTTCAAGAGTGCCAAGTATTAGAGAGGGGACTTAAAGTTTGCAATGAGTAATGTTATATAGACCAGTTAGCTTGCATCTATGCATTATGCACACGTACACACTTAACAACAATTAAAGGAAAAGAGTCAGGTGTAGGAGGGTCATGGGAAGGTTTGGAAGAAAAGGAAGGGTAGCGATGTAACTATTATAATCTCAAAATCAAAAAATTACTGAAAAAAAGATGAGAATTGTCAGAGTCGATGGACATCACCTGCAGATGATGATGATCAACTTGTAACGTACCTATGTGTATGTATGTGCATGTGTGTGTGCGTTGAAATATCACATTTTACACTATACATACATCAAATTCATATTCTAACTAAAAAGACTTTGCAGTGCTCCCTTTTCTGGTGCAAAAACACACAGATGTGGAATGCACAGCAAAACCTCACTGTGGAGCTGAAAGTCCAGTTCAGTTTCCCAGCATGCACAGAGTCGCAAGAACACGGTGTGGCTTGGGAGACAGAGGCAGGAGGATCAGGAGTTCAAGGTCAGCTTCAGTCATGTAAGTCAGTGGATACTAGGAGGATAGGTAGGACTTGAGATTCAGGAGCACGGACATGGCTTTTTTTTTTTTTAAGCAGGTTCATGGAATTTCACAGATGGATGGGATATTTTTGGGTCTAGTGCCTGCACATGGTGTACAAATGGCCCTATGACAGTCATGCCGGGGGAGCTTTAGGGCCCCGGCTGCCTTCCCTCTGCAGAGAGCATCACCGCCTGTTGTGGAGTTACTAGAGGACACATTTCAGCCTAGGACTGATATCTACCCACATATCCAGTCCCCTTCACTTCCTGGTGAACACCCAGACTCTTCAGACTCCTAGAAAACTCAGCAAGGAGGCCACTGGTCACTGCTGCCCACTGGCCCGTTCTTGCTCTCTGCTTCCTATCGCCAGCCCCCACCCCCTGTGTATTTTGTCCCGTTTTTACTCCCTCTTCATCTTGTCAGATAGGGAGGACTGCTAACTCCCTGGCAGGCCTTTGTGACCTCATCTCTACTCAGTCTCCTCCCTGGGGCTGGGGGGGTGGGTGGGGTGTCCTTAGCTTCTGTGGAGGTTTCCTCACTATGAAGCTGCAGCTGCCCCAAGTCTCCCTTCTCATTTCCCTTCCCCGTTCGTCCAACCCCCACTACATCTCTCTCTCTCTACCTTTCTCCTTTTGAGAGTATGTAGGTCTTGGGGATGCAGGGAAGAGTTGAAGTGGAAGAAGGGAAGAGAATCTTTCCCATCTGGCCCCTTCTGCTTCTGGGTCATTCTTCACAGCGTTCTAATGTCAGAGCCCCAAGGCTTGTTCAGAGGCCTTACAGCAAAACCTTACCTGTGCTCACCCACCTGGTTCTAGGAACAAGACATTCGTCTTCACCTCTATGTTGGGTAACCTGCCCCCACTGCCTGGCATGCTTTTCTGCAAACCGCCATGCAGTCTCATAGTGGTATTGGTTTGCTTTCTTCTTTAATTTTGCATCAGCTGTGGCCTTGGTTTTCACTCCTTAGTGTGACGTTGTTACTGATGCTAGAGGACAGGACCGTGCATGAGGCCCAGGCTCTTCCTCACACAGACTGGAACCCTGGTCCAGCAGGCCAGGTGCTTTATGCCGTGTGCTGCTCACCAAGTGTCTCAACACATAGCTTATTTCCTCCTGAGGCTGGCAGGTTGCGCCTAGCTTTGGAGAGTATTTGAAACCAAACCCTGATGGCAGCGTGCACATAACATGCTGCCTACTCACCCCCAGCACGCCTACCCCCCCCTCGGGTGTAAATAGCACCAAAATGTGGTTTGGTGACATTGTGATCGCTCTTAAGTTTTTAGGTAACTTGACTTTTTATTATTAAAAATTGTACTCCATTTATTCAGTGTGTGGGGAGGGCTTACAAGTCTAATAGCATGTGGCTGGAGGTCACAGGACAACTTGCAGGGGACAGTTTTTGGTTTTTTTCTTCCTTTTGACATGTAGGACCTGGGGATTGAACTCAGGTCAGGTTTGGTGGCAAGTACTCTTTCCTTTTGAGCCATGTCTGTAGCCACGTTTTCACTCATTTTGGTTGTTTGTTTGTTGTTTCTTTGAGCCAGAGTTTCTCTGTGTAGCCCGAGCCATCGTGATCTTGCTCTATAGACCAGGCTGGCCTCAAACTCAGAGATCAGCTGTCTCTGCCTCCTGAGAGCTGGGATTAAAGGCCTGTGCCTCTGCTGCCGGGCTTACTAATTTATTTTTATTATTATTATTGTGTGTGTATCTGTGTATGTGTAGGCATGTCAATGCAGGAGTGCATGTATGTGTGTGTGTAGGTCACAGGACAACTTTGTGGAATCAGTTCTCTTCTCTCTGGAGTTTGTAACTCAGATGGTCATATGGAACAGAAGGCAGCTGGCAGCCTGGACGTCTCTCTACCAACTGCTCAGAGAGCAGCAGGGTGTGAGTGTGACGTTGAAAGGTGGGCACAAGGCACCAAGTCCAGATACTGCCCAACACATCTCCCTCTTGACCTGGACTCCAGGTTCCCAGGCATGGCGCAGCGGGCTGACATAACAGAGCTTAGGCTTGAATGAGTGGAGTGGCCTTGTGGTTAGTAACATTGGTCTCCCTCTCTGTCCCCAGGCTCCACCTACAGCGTCCTGTCCATCATGCCCTCAGACTCGGAGAGCAGCAGCTCCCTCAGCAGTGTGGGTGAGTACTTCCTGGGGACAGTAGATGGGCAGTGTCTTGGATCTTGAGCAGGGATGACTTGGGAGGGGATTCCTGGCATCGGACAGCAGTCCTTCCATCTGATTATATGTGAAGTCCTCCTCTGTTGGTACAATTCTCATTTTCTCTTGTCACCAAAAGTCTAGCTTTGGTATTAGAGAGGGAGGTGTGGCTGGTATGTCCGTGTTCTTTATCACTTCTTTAGGGGGTGAGCAGTGAGTCTGGCTAGCCCCCTAAAAGCTGCTTGTTAAGATTGCGCCCTCATGCTTATCCTCTGAAGGAGGGGTTGTGTGCTGACCTGGGAAATTTCTTTAGTCCATGCTGGAATGGATTTCTGTGAACCTCATAGAGTGAGAGCAGCCCTGACTCAGGTCTCTGTGCTGACGAGAGGCCATATGATTTTCTAAGCTTCCCAAGCTTCTCTGTATGACCTTTGCCCTGTGTTGTACCCCTCTATTGGAAGCCCCAATGTTTTATATTACTGTGATGGATGGATGATACCTTTAGTGGGGTCTTGGAGCTTATGGACTTGAAGGAGCACAAGAGATCTTGGTCTAGTCACTGCGCTTCCCTGCTACAGAGAGATGGGAAAGGTAACACCCACAGAGGGGAAGTACCATGAGTTAGGTCCCAAGCCAGCAAGAGTGACATCCCCCTGTTAGTTCACTTTCTGTAGCGACAGTTTCAGGTCTTTAAGAAACACAGAAATATTATAAGAATGTGTTTTTGTTTTAATCCCAGGTGCGGGATATGGGGTTGCTTTACATAATCCACAGCAGCTGACTAAGATTTGCCTCATGCTCTAGGAGAGGCATGGTTTTTCTTTAATTGTAGGACATTCGGAATTCTGGGCCCTTTTTGAGGGTACATAAATGCTAAGCCCCACAGGTGGGGTCGGTCCTTCAGAGGACTGATTGCAGTTTGTTAGTAGCCAGGCTCAAAAAGAAATAAAATAAGAAAAAAATTTCTCTCCCCCCATCCTTTTTTCTCTCCGATCCAGTGTAGGGGATGAAACTGGGGGGATAAAGGGTGGGAAAAGAAGAACCCACAAAGTAGCAAAGACCAGCTACAACTTTCTGAACCCTTCATACCAGGTACTTTGTAGGGCAAATGGTGGTAGAGACTAGCATACCCTCTTGGAGCCTGGGAGGGCAGTATGATCAGAGGCAGGCCGTTGCCGAGAATGGGCTCTGAGTGTATCTTCCTGGGTTGCCTTAGTGTAGTCTCACAGCTGGGACTTTAGCCATAGAAATGTGTCTCACAGATCTCGGGGTGGGAGCCTGGGGTGGTCAGAGTCCAAAATCAGAGACTTGGCAAGGCCCTGTGCTCTCAAGGCTTTGGGACAGACTTTGCCAGCACTTATGGTAGGCTCCCTCATGAACTGACCTGTAACTCTCTACCCCTCTTCTTTCTGCCTCTTTCTGTGTGTGTATGTGTGTGTGTGTGTGTGTGTGTGTGTGTGTGTGTGTGTGTGTGTGTGTGTGCATGTGCTAAGGACACTCTGATCACACCCGGTTCAAGACCTGTTTTGTCCCTGGTGGCCTCAAGTTGCTCATCTGTAAAACACTCTGTTTCTGAATTTCTAAGTAACTTTCACATTCTCCTTTTCCTGGATCAGGACTTCCACATCTGAAAAGAGCAATCACCTCATAGCTGTCATGGCCTCTAGATTTCAGGAAGAAGGTTCCGAAGAGTCTCAAATTACAGTTTGACTGTGGGTCTGGCTCTTCAGGACAGGGCTGTTCAGATAAATAGGAGGGTGAAGTGAGCCTTCTGTTTCCTGTCTTGCTGTTCTTACAGACATATTCACATTGTCATTCTGAGCTGGCAATGACACCTTTCCAAGCAAGGAACATGGATAATCTCACAGGGGGTCCAGAGAAAGTCTCTGTTTCTTAAAGCATTTATTGCTTACGCCAGCATTTTGAGAATGAGTAGGAAGATGGGATTTATATTTTTCTGCAAGGGTTTCTCTGTGGCACAGGCTGACTACAAATTCTTGGTTGGTCCCTGAGTATAGGGATTCCAGGCATGTACCGCCCTGCCTGGCTCAATGGACTGAACTTGAAGGCAAGTTAGCCCTTGTGCTGAGGGTCCCCAGATACTTCGTAAGAGTCATGAACAGGCTGAGAGCAAATCTTTGATGTGTGTCCCATCATGAGTTCAGCCTGCACTGGCTGTGCCCAGTTCTTTCACGCAAGAGCTGGTTGTATTCCTGTGGTCACTCCTCTCAAGCTCACAGGAACCAAGATTTGCTTTTCTTTCTCTTTTGTTCACAGCTGAATACCCACGCCCACTGCCTTAACCAGCAAGGAAATGGGTGACCTCATATAGTAGGCATGACTGTGATCAGGCTGGGCACATGAGGATGGGCTCTGCCCCCTTAGGCATATGGCAGGCTGCTTACAACAGCAATTTAGCTGTCATAGCCAGACCTGACAGTACCCAGAGCAGTGAGGTCCAATATGGAACTACTACCAAGTGGCTCTTTATATTTAAATGCCTTTAAATGTAGTGACATTTCTACATCCTCCATTACACAAGTCACATGGAATTGATTCTGTAGCCACCTATGGCTAGGGGTTTCCATCTTGGATGTCACAGGTGACACCCCAGATGAACAAGGAAGCTAGTTCCTGTAACGTCTCCATATGATCAAAGACACCTTCCCCAGAAGCCTCGGGAAGCTGGTGTGACCCTAGGCCTGTGGCTCAAGCCTGACCCTGTGCTACACGCATAAGCACTCATCAGATGCAGGTTCCTGACCATCTAATGATCAGAAACTCTGGGGTAGGGCTGACCACCCGCAGTTAACCCACCATGCTTTGGTGGGAAGCACAATGTCTGTGAGGGGCTACATTCAGTCCATTGAGGAGACCAGACTAATCTTCCTCATGGCTAGACAGTTCTTGCTGGGCCGGTGTCTTCCAGGGAGAGGCAGAGCTTGTCATTGGCACATGGGGTGGTGGTGCCCATAAGGCCGGATGGATACCCACTTTTATTTGGTCTTTCTATTTGGACCTCAGGAAAGGTAAGAAAAGGTCCTTAGAGTAGAGGTCACTTCCTGCTTCATCTCAAGAAACAGTGGTGAAGGGCAAGTCGTATTCACCAGAGGAGGCCTTGGTAGGTTAAGACTGGAGGATGAGGGCTTTTGATCTTGTTCTGAAACATTGCTGTCCCACTTGATGAGCACTCTGACCAAAAGCAGTAGGAGAGGAAGGGTCTATTTGGCTTACGCTTCCAGGTAACTGGAAGTTCACCACAGAGGAACTTCGGACAGGATCAGAGGCAAGAATCACAGAGGAAGGCTGCTTAGTGGCTCATTCCCTTCTGCTCCTGGTTAGCTTTCTCAAACAGTCTAGGACCACTTGCCTGAGGAAGAGTTCTGTGAACAGTGGGGTGGGCCCTCCGACGTCAGTCAATAATCGAGACAATTCCCCCACACACGTGGCAGAGGCTAGGTCTTCCATTGAGGGTTCCCTCTCCCAGGTGATTCTAGTTTGTGTCAAGTTGAAAATGAAAACTAAGCAGTCTAAGTGTCTCGTGTATCCCAGGTTGGTTGTGAACTTGCTGTGTAGACAAAAACAATCTGGCATTTCTTACCCTCTTGCCACTACTTGATTAGTGCTGGGGCTTACAGGTGTGTAACACCACATACAGTTTATGCTAGTAGTGGGGCCAAATGCAGGGCTCCATACATGCTTTGTCCTTTTTAAAACACAAAACCAGAATCTTACAATGTAATCCAGGCTGGCCTCTCACTTGCCTCCACTTCCTAAATCCAGCACTGAGGCACCACACTATGCCTTGGAGTGTTTTTGTACTTTTTCTAGGTGCCTGAGAGCGTACTCACTATTTCAGCGTTCTTTGTCAGCATCATGGTAGGTAGCTACAGCTTGGCAGGGGCTTCTCTGTGGCCCCCCATCCTCACCGTCAGCTGTGCTGCAGAGCTTCCCCAGTGCACGCTTATGCTTCTGACCCAATTCCGCAGAAGTCTTTTGTTTCTCATCTTGAGTATGTGGGGAGGAGACAATCCTAGTCACTGTTTGGGAAGCCTTCAGCTCCCTGCAGACAGAAGTAGTGGGAGGATTCTCATGTACCAGAGAGATGGATCCCTGGCTTGTGGGAAGGACTGGTGCAGAGGGATTTCCTTGTGTTCCAGGGAAGGTTCCTGGAAAGGGTAGTGTGGCTTCTGTTGGGGGAGGAGCCAAGTCAGCAGGGAGGCAGGGGCGATTCCCCGTGAGCTCAGTGGTTTCTTCCCTAGACAGCCTTTATTTTGTTTGTTTGTTTATCTTTTGAGACAGGGCCTTATATAGCTCAGGCCAGCCTTGAGCTCATCATAGGATGACCTCGATTGTGATCCTTCTGACTTGTCACTGTGGTGCTAGGATCACGTGTATGCTCAGTGCACTGGTTTCTACAGTGCTAGGATTGAACCCAGGGCCTTGTGAGTGCTGGGCAGCTCTCTACCAGTCGGCTATATCCCCAGTTCCCGGACAGCCTTTCTTATCCTGGGGAATCCCTTGACATTCTTGCATTTTGATGTTATCTAGTCTTGTAGGAGCACCTTCTTCTCTTGCAGGAAGTACCTACAAAGATCACTTGAGCATGTTCACAAGGCCACACATTTGAGACAAGTGACACATTTGAACACATAGAGAGGTCTGAGAGGCAGAAGGAAGCTAGCTGGCCTTCAGTCCCTGCTAATATAGCAAGACAGGTATGGTTCTGGGGGAAGGCGCAGTGTGTCCCGAAAAACAGACCCCAGTGGAGGATTCCAGAGCATTAGTATGTCTGGCCAGAGAGCCAGGAAGTGGCAAGACTCCAGCTGCTGTGCTGGGGCTCCCTGCTTTCACTTACTTCAGGAAAGAGGCCAGCAGGAGGCACTTGTGTCTGATGCCAAAACTCTATAGCAGAAGCGCTAGGAGGTAGGCGTGGTGTAGTGGTGTGTATGTGTGTGTGTGTGTGTGTGTGTGTGTGTGTGTGTGTGTGTGTGGGTGGGCAGCTGTGGGGGGTATTCATTCTCTAGTGCAGCTCAGGGGCTATAAGCAGCAGTTGCCCAGGAGAAGGACCAGGTCCTTACTACCAGCTCGGGGTGGTCCCGGGATGTCTGTAAGTCTGGTTTGGTGAGCCTGGTCCCTATGTTCTGTCCCTGCTTGGTGTTACCTTCAGCAGCCAGGGCCTAGAGCCATCAGGTCACCTGGGTGCCCTCCTAGCCAAGTACTGTTGGCTAGTGCTAGTTTTCTACTTGGCTTCTGACACTACAGGCTCAAGGAATCTGAAGTCAAACCTGCAGCCTCCAGGGAATAAGCCAGGGGAAGCCTCAGGGTCACCTGGCACATGGACTGAGGGAGGAGGGAAAGAGAGGCAAGGAGCCCACAGCCGGTTGTCTACCCCACTGCCTAGCTGCCCTCAGCAGTAGTGTATGGCGGCAGAGGAACTGGGGATTGCAGGGTGGAGAATGGGATCTGTTTCTTCCTTGCTCACTACCATCGCCACTCAATGCAGCAGTGGCTGCACTCCCGCCATCCCCACTGCTTGCACTCACAGCACATGGCTGTTGTATCTGTAGTCCTAGGCCTGGTCTGGTGCTCCTCTTGCTACCGAGGCATGTGTATTCTCGTTGGAGAATAATCAGTCATGTAGTTTGGGAGACTTCGGGTGACTCTTGGGTGGTAGAGCTACACCATCCTTCCCACATTCTCCAATTCTGGAAAGCATGGGAAAATTCTATAAAAAAATCAAAATTTATACCTTGATGCATGAATATACGAGCATAGGTATAAGTATGTGTGAAGAAGTGGAGGGTAACCTTTGGTATGATCCTTTCTACCTCGTTTGAGGCAAGGTCTCATTGGCTTGCCAGTTAGTCTCTGCCTCCCTGCCCCTGTCGATGCTTGGCTGTTCAACGTGGCTTGTAGAGATTCAAACTCAGGTCCTCATGCTCGTTAAGAAAGCCATGTCCTGGGTTGGGGATTTAGCTCAGCGGTGAGCACTTGCCTAGCAAGCACAAGGCCCTGTTTTGGTCCCCAGCTCGAAAAAAAAAAAAAAGAAAAAAAAAAAAAAAAAAAGAAAAGCGTGTCCTGATTAAACTCTCTTCCCAACTTGAAACTGTTTCACTTGGATGGTGCTGGAGAGGATTTTCCACACCACCTGGCTTACTTTAGAACTTCCTGGCTGAGCGTATCTCAGGCTTCATCTTCAATGAGGTCTCCATTGGGAGTTGCTGTAGTCATCAGAGCTCAGTCAGAGAGGCTACCTCTTGCTGGGGTCTCAGAGCTGACTGACCTCACCTTGCTATGCTCCCTGTGTGCTTCTGCGTCTGGTGTGGGTAATGGGGAAGACGGTGGCGTTGAAAGTGGAGCTTAGAGATGAGACTAGTGTAGTCTCACTGGGAAGCAATACAATGTAGCTTAAAGCCCATGTCCAAGCTGAGTCTGGGGCTGGCAGCAAGGGCCCATGTGTTACTACTATGTGTCTTGTGGGTGTCAGTTGCTCATGGATGATGCTAGGATAACACTGGTGGGCAGTTGGGGGACTAATGAAATGAGGACGGGGCCCAGTACAGATCTGAACACCTTGGCTGCACTCCCTAGATGTCAGCACTCGCTTTGTGTCTGGGTAGCCAGCTGGCTCAGGTCCTCCCCATGTCCCTGAGACCAGATGAGAATGTCCGGATGTTCAGGACAGATGAAGACCCTAAACTGTTCAGAGACCTGAAATCTAGGCTGGGGAGAGAGTGGGTATGCTCAGGGTCCTTGACCAGGACCAGATTGTTTCAACCTGTGAGTCATAACCATCAGAAAACACATATCCCTAATGGTCTTAGGAACTGAGATACTGCTGATTAGCAAAATTGCAGTTGTGAAGTAGCAGTAAAAATACTTTTATGGTTGGGGGTTCCTAAGACCATCAGAAATATGTGCTTTCCCCCCCTGATGGTCTAGACCCTGGCATCAACTTCATCTGTGACTAGAGCTTGAGGTGAGCTCTACTTTTGCAGGAGTGGGTCTCCCTTGCAGCAGCAGTCAGGGCCTGGTTTCACTTGGTACCTTGTAGTAGGCAATGGGAGTCATCACTGTCCATGTAGTAATCACTGTCCATGAGTAGCTGAGCAAGCCATGATGTCAGAACAGTGCTGGCACCATGGGAGTGTGCCAGAGTGCATGTCAACTTGTGTTTATCTACCCACAGGGACTACAGGGAAGGCACCGTCCCCACCACCCCTCCTTACCGAGCAGCAGGCCAATGACAAGGTTGAGAACCTCTCCATTCAGCTACGACTGATGACCCGTGAGAGGAATGAGCTACGCAAGCGCCTGGCCTTCGCCACCCATGGAGCCACCTTTGACAAAAGGTAGTCATTGTCCCAACTCCCTAGTGATCATCCAGACACCACTGTGTCACCTTAAGCTCCTTGGTTTCTGGAGGTTTCAGCTCCAGGGTCCTAGGGAATACTGCACCTCCTTAAACCTGGGTGGGGTTGGGGAGGTTTCTCTCTCTCTCTCTCTCTCTCTCTCTCTCTCTCTCTCTCTCTCTCTCTCTTTCTCTCTCTCTCTGTCTCTCTCCCTTCCTTCCTCCCTCCCTCTCTCTCTCTCTCCCTCCCTCTCCCCCTCCTCCTCCCCCCTCCCCCTCTCCCTCTCTGTCTGTCTGTCTGTCTGTCTGTGTGTTATGCCTTCTCCAAGTGAATATAAGAGCCTATGACCTAAATCACACAAATTAGAGATTAAGGTGGGCTATATGTGTGTTTCAATCATACATTTGAGGTAACCCAGATAAGCAGTAGCTTCTGTGCTAGACCAGCTGTGGGAGGTTTGTGCTAGAGGAGCTTGGTTAGCCTTCTTGCGGTTGGTACTTGCCTCAGGTGATTGATCACGTGGTGGGTACTCTCTGGTTCTGTCAGGCCTTCAGAGCTGAGGCAGTAAGCCTTACTCTGTATCTTCCCTCTGCTGCATCTCACTATTTGCATGTGTTTTTGAATGTGTATGTCCTCATGGGTATGCACACGTATACACTGTCTCTGAAGGCCCGAAGTGGTTTCATTTCCTGAAGACCACAGCCTGCTGCATTGCGGGCCAGAGGTTTCTGTGGTTTGGAAACTCATATGTCGTTCTCGGCATGTAGGTATCTTATAAAGGTATATTTTACCTGATATCCCTTTGTTTTGGAGAAAATGTTCTTGGGAGTTTTAGTATCTGTTCCCTTTGCAAAGAATGTTTGCCCAGCCCGCTGTAGGGAGCCATGTTCCCCAGAGAGCTTACTGAAGTGCAGGATGCAAGGTTCCTTCTCTCCTTCCAGATCCTGGGAGTCAGGTTTCTGTGGCTGTCCTGAGGATTTGCCTGTCTCTCAGTTTGCACGTGCTGCCCGTGCTGAGGCCTGGGAGCTTCACTTGGAGCAGCAAGGCTCTTGGCTGTGTGCTCACTTTGGCACCTCATTGGAATCCCCGGGGGAGTTTATAAAGCCATCCTGATGTTGAGTCTCCTCCCTGGAAATACTGATTCTGTGTACCAGGCACCCAGACCTATGGACAGACTCCTGGGAACATAGAAAATAAGTCTGCCCCTCCAGGTGTACTGAGGAAACTCAAGAAGCCATGACTCCCTCCATCTGTACCCCTGCCTCTGCTGCCTGAAGCCAGGATAATAAGTTTCATAAGCACCAGGAGGTCCCAGAACATAGGAGCCAGGAGGTGGCATCCTCTGGGCCGGGGTAGTCCAGTATGCAGCCTGAGTTTTCGTGATCCTTGAGGCCTGTGTTCATGGGGTTCTTTGCTCCTGGGGCCAGGCCCTACCACAGGCTGAATCCTGATTATGAGAGGCTAAAGATCCAGTGTGTGAGGGCCATGTCGGACCTGCAGAGCTTACAGAACCAGCACACCAACGCCTTGAAGAGGTGCGAGGAGGTGGCCAAGGAGACAGACTTCTATCAGTGAGTGTTGTGCTGGGAGAGGCCCAGCTCTTGTGGAGTAGTCACCGTCTGCCCTTCTCAGTTTATGAACAGGAGAGTTCAGGCCTCTGGTTCTCCCACTTAGCAAGCGGCCCTCCTTCTGCCAGAGGACTTGTGGCTCTTGGACTCGGTTTGCTAAGTATGAGAGAGACTGTTAGCCCTCCCAGCATTGTCTTATCAGTCTTAGAAACTGGCAAGTTAAGAAAAAAGAGAGAGATTTAAAACATGAGGCAGGGGTCAGCCTGCCCAAGACCTCTGGATCTCTGGCTTGGGGCTTTACTACACTTTACTCATGGGACAGGCCGATTGGGTGTTCTCTCCTCAGGGCTCCTGGCCTCCCCCAGAGGGTATTTGCCCTTTACCTGCCTTGTTGCGCTAGGCCCCAGGGCATATAGGCATAGGCTGGGACTGTCTCCTTTCCTTGGGGATATTTGGGGTTGAGTCTTTTGGAGTTCACCTGTTCTCTCTCTGGGTTGGGCCTCCCTCTGAGTCCTCAGGCTTGGCTCCTATGACCACTGTCTTGATCTTTTTGGGGACCTGGGGTTTGTAGTACCTGGAGATGGGGTGTAGGGGAGAAATTGGTCAGAGCTAAATGTTTCTGCGGGGTTTTAGCACCCTCCACAGCCGGCTCCTGAGTGACCAGACCCAGCTGAAGGATGACGTGGACATGCTGAGGCGGGAGAATGGGAAGCTTCGGAGGGAGCGGAACCTGCTGCAGCAGTCCTGGGAAGACATGAAGCGGCTCAGGGAGGAGGACCAGAAGGAGATAGGTGACCTCCGGGCCCAGCAGCAGCAGGTAGGACTCTGCACACAGAGGGGCAGGCCCAAGTCTGCTACCTCCCTGCCCATCTATCTGCCTACCTGCCCCTCCATCCATTCCCTCATCCATCCACCTACCCAGCCACCCAAATAGTTTGCATCCAATTGCTCATTTGTGTGAGCATTTACAAACATTTCTGGGAAATCTGTTTCCCTTGAGGAACCTGAATATCGGCAAACAAACCACCTTGCTTGGCTTTTGCCACAGTTCTCTGAGGAAGACGGACTACTCACATAATCACAGGTGCCTGTCATTACAGGTATTTCAGGTCCCGTGGTTCAATTGGTTTGTAGGGGTCATGTGACACCACTGGGCGGAAAGCAGGTTGTAAGGAAGAGAGACCATGCAAATGACAGATGAGTGGTTTCATTGACATCATGCTGGGTGGCCTGTGACCTTTTACTTCCTCCTGTTCCCTGCATCCCAAGGCGGTCTCTTCACCTTGCCCAACTCTCCGTTCCCACGGGGAGAAGCCTGAGTAGTAGTTTGCCAGGCCTGTTTCCTATGTGTATTGTTGGCAAGTTCTCCCAGCCTGCAGCTCACAGTCTGACCAGCGTTGTGGGAAGAAGGGCTTATGACAGACGGGAGGGTGGGGGACTTAAGCCTTCAGGGAAAAGTCACTCCCCCATAGCAGCTTTAGTCTGTAAGGGACAGAGAGCAGAGTCACAGGAGCTCTCTTGAAGGAGCTGGTGTGCTTTAGTCTCAACTCACCTGCTTATTTAGCAAAATGTTCTTATTGCTTTTTGCTCACTTATGATTTTTAAATCTTATGAAGCTACTTATGAAACTTATGAAATTACTGTAAATTTGTAGGATGTTTGCAAGCATGCTAGAGTAAACCCCATGCCCCACACCCAAGATAGCAGTTACCAGTGTGATTGATTCCTCATCACTCCAAATACAAACAAGGATTTTCTACTCTATATCAGAAATGCAAATGTCAGCATCTACTGGTCGCCACCCCCTGGGTGTCCAGCTGTGCCAGCGACTAGAGTCCTCTTAAAAGCACATATTAATTATACAGAGTATTGATTTTCTGCTTGACATTTTTATTTGTGCAAATAACACACTCATTATCTCTCCCACCCCTCGCTCATTTCTTATCTCCATTGCTCCTGCCTCATCCTCCTGTCCCTCTTAAGAATGTGTTTTCTTAGTAAGAACCTGGTTCAGAATGGAGGGCTACCCTGTAACCTTTGTCTGGTCTCCCTTGGTTCTTAAGGCTTCCCTGACTTTCGTGACCTTGATGATGTTGAACGTTGCTATCCACCTGTCCTATAGGACACCCTTGTTTGAGTCTGTCTGATCAGACAGGTTGATTCAGTCTGCCCATCTTTGATGACTGAGAGAAGCGCTGCTATGGTCTTGAGTCCCGTTGAGTGGTTTGTGGTGAGGCTTTGGCCTGTCCATCGCTTTGTTCTCCTCGGCCACTCAAAAGCTGTGGTTCCCAGGCTTTTCTCGCACACTGGTTTCCATTAGCCCTTTCTTCTCCCTTCTCTCTTACTCTGTGTTGTAGCCATATTCTGCCCAGTATTGGTCCCTCAGGCTTATTTCTCCTTCCTTTTGGCAAGTCTCCTCCTGTGTTTTTTTTTTTTGTCTCCTTGGTGTCTAGCTTACTAGCCATCCCAGGCTCATTTTGAAGTTTTTCTCTAGCTTTTAGTATCAGCCACTTATCTTTCTAAAGAATCTTGGTTCCTTTCAGTGGGGGAGAAGTGATATTTAAAAGTATTGTGAGGATACATCTGCCATCTACAGTCTCTTGTCTCTTTCATTTCAACTAAGGTAGAAGGCTGTCTGGGGTTGCACGCACAGTGAGGTCCAGGTTCTCCTGTGATGTCATTAGTTGGAAGCACAAACCAATCAACCCCCGACCTCCCAAAGCAAGATTTGAGTGCTTAGCGTGTGTGTAGGTGTTGGGATGTCACTCTTCTCCGAGTGTTGCAGGAGAAAGGATGTCAGCAATAGTTTGAGTACAGATACATACATTGGGTGGTGCAAGCACACACAGAGTGAGCACACATGCGCGTGTGCCCGCGCGTGCGCACACACACACACAAACACACACATACACAGACACATACACACCACACACACAAACACACACCACACACACCATACACACATACACATACACAAACACACCACACACACAAACACACACATACACAGACACATACACACACACACACCACACCACACATACACACATACATATAAACACCCATAAACACACATATATATACCCACACCAATACACACACCAAACTACACACACACAGACACCCACCCATCCATCCATCCACACCCACCACACACACATATACACACACATACACACACACACACACATCACACACACATACACACGGACACACCACACACACACATACACACAAACACACACACATACACACACACACACACACACACACGCACGCACACACACACACACACACACGACACTTCCGCTTAGCCTACAATCATTCTCCTTCCCTTCTTTTCACTTTTGTAACTCCCCTTTAAAACAGCAGTGAGAATTAATCGGCTACAGCGCATTTCTAAGTTGTTTTTGTTTGTTTTCAACATGGCTGGGGCTGCCTGAGAGCGTGCCTTTCTTACCTTAGGCTCCTGGGTGCTGGGATAACAGGCTCAAGTCCCCATGTATTGCACCTCTTGGTCATTAGTCTGCAGGTCTCCTGTGTGTCCCATCCCCTCCCTCTGTAACCACCCTCCCCACACCACGCCCTTTTCGTTCTTTCTGGGTCCTATGCTCCCACCCCTTGGTTCTCCATCCCAGCAGGTTTGCTTCCTCGGTGCCTCCACATGCAGTCTCCTGTCCTGTTCTGTCTGCATCATTGAATGGCTGCAAGATTCAGTTGTTCAAAAAATCTAGGGACATGGCTTTATCTTTGTATAATTTTTAACTTTGTGTGTGTGTGTGTGTGTGTGTGTGTGTGTGTGAAATTGATATGTTTTGTGAGAAATAGCAAAGGAGCAACTCTATGGATATCCTATAAATAAAAGGAAAGCTTGTTTCTTTTCCTTGAACAGAGGTGACTCCCAGCGTGTTTCAAGTGTGTTGCTGTGTCTGCAGAGCTATTCACATGTGCTTCATTTCACAGCCCCAAATCAGGCATAATAGACGATGTGGATTGTCCTCTCTTAGGATAAATTCCCTTTCATGGGCGATGTTGAGCTGGAAAAGCATTGCAGTTGATTTAGCTGGCCTCCTACTGATTGATCCTGAGGCCATTTTCAGAATTTTCCCCCATTTACTACTGTATTCTGTGGGAAGTGTACATCTATAGATTGATTTTTCTATCTAGTTCCTCTGTGGAGAACCCCGAGTAGGCTCAGTGCAGGGGACTGTGAAGTGCATTTGAAGTTGTCAGGAGGCTTTGCTTGGAGCCCTTCTTAGGGGCTTAGTCTTGCGTGGTCCAGTTTAGCTGGACAGAGGTTGTAACTTCCTGTAGGTTCAGTAAGTCTCAGGATGGATAAGGTTCCCTGAAAGGGGAAATAAGAGCAGACAGGAGCTGCAGAGCCTGGCTCAGTCTAAGAGCCTGGTAGACAGCAGGGGACACACACACACACACACACACACACACACACACACACACACACACACGAGCGGGCACTACCTCCCCCTGCTGCAGAGAAGGGGCTGCAACAAGTCAGTCTTTTCCCTCACCCCTCCGGGTTCAGGAGGTCTGTGTGTGTGTGTGTGTGTGTGTGTGTTGTGTGTTGATAAGCACTCTGCTGACTGACACCCCTAGCCATTCTTTGAGAAATTCTGATACGGTTGTGCTTGTGGCTGCGTCTCTGCCCAGCAGAAGTCCCACAGCCAGGCTGAGGGTGAGACTAGGACTGTCTCAGGGCAGCCCCTGGGTCTCATGATTGTGGTGTGGTGGGATGGAATGATCAGGTCTAAAGTGCTCACCCTACGCTCAGTGTGGGGCACCCAGTAACTGCTTTTATTCCAAATGAATTCGCTCTGAGTTAAAAGTGACTTCTTAGAGGGAGGGTAGAAAGGAGGACCCTCAGACTGGTGACATAAAATGGGGTAACCCAGTGAGAAGTCACTCACAATTCTTCAGAAGTTTGAACTGCAGAGACCAGGTGACCCAGCCACTTCCAGAACTGGAAGTGGGTGTTCATTCAAATAGGGGTCATAAGCATCAGGGTAACATTGTTTAGAACAGCCCTGAAGTAGAAATAACCCAGATGTCCATAGTGAATGAACGAAAAAGTATGATGTGGCTTGGCCCTTCAGTGGGGTTTTATTCTACATGAGGGTAATACATTTGGCAATTGTTTTTTTTTTTAAATCTTTACTGGGCATGGTGGCTCATGACTATAATCTCAGCACTTGGGAGGTTGAGGCAAAAGATTGTGAGTTCTAAGTTATCGTGAGCAATGTAGTAAGATCCTGTGCCAAAATACATGACGATGATGATGACAAACATTCAGACACGTCTTCTGACCTTCCCTTCTCCGCTCACCCCTCCTATGTCATGGGAAGGCCTTTCTTCTTCCTCCACTCCTGTGGCATCATTTGCTTCCTTTTCTTTTGGGATAGCCATGGCCATTGGTGGCCAGGCTTGTGTGGGTGTGTGGTGGTTGGCCCTGGTCATGGACGCCTCCAGGTCAGAATGATTAGCTTGTGTTTTCAGCAAGTGCCCGTCTGGGACTCCAGCAACAGAGAAGGTTCGGCTGCCAGAGGGGAGGGCAGTGAGGGCTGGGACCCTGTTCTACTCGCTGCCCTTCTCACCTTCACAGACACTGCCCCAGAAGTGGGAAGGCTACCTCCAGAGGGAGCAGGTGATGTGGGATGGCCACAGGCTTGCTCCCCACTGGACTTAAAGGCGAAGGTCAGGCTCACTGGACAAGGCTAGTTTTGTTGCCAGGTTCCTCCCACGCCTTGTAAACCAGAAGAGGCCCTTGTGGGGTAAATGGTGCTGTTTGACTTGCATGTTTGCCGGAGGGATTTGTGGGGCCTTCCAGTCCTCTGTATGACTTATCTCAGAGGAAATGAGGCTGCCCCCCTGTGAGAGGGGTGAGCCCCTGTCCCTGGAGAACTGCAGACAGGTGCTTTGTCCTCTGTGTGTGAGCTGTGGGGGGAGGAGGTTGAGAGCTGGCCCTTGTTCCATTTCCTTGGTGGGAAATGGGTCATCTTGGATTCTTCTGGGGGTATAGCAGATGCGCTGAGGAGCTCCTGGTTTGGAAAAGCAAACTCTAGGGGTTTTTGTATCATTCTTCCTTTATTAAACCAGTGCATAGTCCTTGGTTAAAAGAAGAACATTCTGAAAACAGTGGTGAAGTCACCCCAAATTGAATTTGGTGTTACTTTGCAGAAATGACCAACTTCTACCATGTGCAATTTCCCCATTTCATGTGTAACACACACTAAGCTTTCTTTTCTTTCCAAGTTTGCCTTTGTTTTTTCACTCTACAGTGAATGGGCCACTCTATACTGTCTGTGTTTTGAACATCCGGACACCTGTATGATTACTTTCAGTGTATCTGACCTCTGTTCTGTATGCTGACTATTTCAATTGTCAGAACTCCTGCCTTACTAATTCAGTTGACACAAATGTCTCTCTCATTGTTTTATGCACATATCACATTTTTTATTATGACACTTATCTATAAACTAGTTGGAGGATGCTAGATGTGCTCACAGGTCACAGAGCACGTGTGAGAGGCAGAAGACAGCTTTGCGAGTTGATTCTCTCTTTCCACTGTGTGGGTTTCTAGGATTGAACTCAGATCAGGTTGCTAGGCTTTATGGCAAGCAGGTGCATTTATATACTGAGCCATTTGCTGGCCCTTGTGTGTATCTTAAAATGTTGATTGTTATAAAATTTCCATGTCAAGGCAACATATTTTAAAATCAATTCTACCAGATCATTTGAGTTTCTGCTCTCTTTGCTTTATGTCTAGTTTTAAACTGTTCTTTTTCAATTGTGAAAGTTGATATTTCCAAGATATCCCAGATATTTCCCTTTCATTAGTTTAGCTGGGAAACTGAACATGTGTGGTATGATATGTATGCGTATCTATATGTGTACATGTGTGTTGTGATATGTGTGTATACCTGTGTGTGTCTTTGGGTGTATGGGTGTGGTATGTGTATGTGTCTATGTGTGTATGTGTAATGTGGTATGTGTATGTGTGTATACATCTGTGTGTATGCATATGTGTACATGTGTGTTGTGATATATGTGTATACCTGTGTGTGTCTTTGTGTGTATGGGTGTGGTGTGGTATGTGTATATCTGTGTGTCTATGTGTTACTATGTCTGTATGTGTGATATGGTATATATGTATCTTTGTGTAGATGTGTGCATGTATGAATGTGTGTGTATGTCTATGTGTGTGTACCTGTGTGTGTCTTTGTGTGTATGTGTGTATACATCTGTGTGTATGCATTTGTGTGCGTGTGTGTCTCTGTATATGTGTCTGTATATGTGTGTGCATTTGCGTGCCTGTGAGTATGTGTATCTGTGTGTGGTATGTATCTGTGTGTGTGTGTGTGTGTGTGTGTGTGTGTATACAGTATGTGTGTATCTGTATGTATGTATCTGTGTGTGTTGCTTGTTTTTAGTTGTCAACTGGACACCCTAGCATCACTAGGAAGGGAGTCTAATGAGGATTGTCTGGACCGGTTGGCCTGTGGCTATGTCTATAGAGGATTGCCTTGATTGTTCATTGACTCAGTATCTCTCCGAGCCAGTGTTCTGATGCTGTGAGGAGACGGTGAGCAAGAGAACTCATAAAGAATAACGTTTAGTTGGGGCTTATAGTTCTAGAACTTTAGTTCACTGTGCTCATGGTGGGCAACATGGTGACATAGACAGATGATGCTGTAAAAGCTGAGAGGTCTGTATCTGGATCCAGATCCACAGGCAGCAGAAGGAGAATGTGATGCTGGGCCTGACTTGAGCATTTAAGACCGTACAGCCCATTCCCAGTGACACACTTCCTCCAGCAAGGCCCCACCCATTCCAACAGGGCCGTACCTCCTAATTTCTCTCAAGTAGTGTCATTCCCTAGTGACCAAACATTCAAATATGTTAGCCTATTAGGGCCATTCCTAATCAAACCTCCATGCCTAACCTGCTCAGAGGTCTTCCATTTTCTATGCTAGACCCTGAACTGGGTGAAGCCGGCTCACTGAGAGCAAGCAACCAAAGCCCACGTGTTTGCTCACTCGCTCACCCTCTGCTCTAGACTATGGATGTGGTCTTTCACGTTTCTGCACTGGCTTCCCCTCTATAGTGGACCGCAGCCTGGGATTGTGAGTCAAATAAACCCCTTTCTTTCTTATGTTGTTTTTGGCCAGGGTGGGTTTTTATTTTCTTTTCTTTTTCACAGCAACAGAAAAGTAAGCATGTCTCTGTGTATGTTTGTAACCTTCCATTAAGAACATAATCTTCTAATGAACAGGAAACTCTCTAGCCTGGCAGATAGCGTCTTTTCCAGTTCGCAGGGATTCACATGACTGCAGCTCTCCCTAGTTTCTTTGAGGCTGTTGGTGATAAAGGACAGACTTGAGTCTGAGCCCTTGTCAGAGATGTTGAGAAATGTTGGGTGCCTGGGGGCCTCTTGGAAGGTCTGGATGCTGCTGTCCTGTGGAAGCCCAAGCCTCTCCAAGGCTGTAGTGGGGCAGAGGCCAGGAGGTAGAGGGAGGAGCTGGAATTGCAGCAAGCAAGACCTCTTCCCTCAAGGTTTTACACCCAGGGAACCCCACTGTGCCTGGAGGCAACCATGGTGGCAACAGGACAGGTCTGCTCTCTCTCACCAGTTTCTTGTGGCCCAACCAACCCACCACATTGTTAGCGCTGTGCTCAGCAGCATAAAGGACACTTGAGTTGGTTTCAGCATTTGCCTAGGCCTGACCAGGAATGGAACCACATACCCACGGCCTGGATCTTCAACACACTTGGCTCTAAGCTCCTCAAAGTTAGAGCATTTGGGAAACTGCTTCTTAGTAAAAGGATGAGCTGCAGTGGTACAAACTCCAGAGTCTTTTTGTGGACTGGTGAAGCTGATGCTGCGGCCAAGCTGGCTGCCTTGAAAATGAGGGCTTCTTAATGAAAGCAGGAGAGCCTGTGTTCCCACTGCTGCCCTCTTGTGGGGAACTCAGACTATGGCAGCTCGGCCTTTGTTCTGAGTTTTACCCTAACCACCTGAGACAGAAGTGAAACATAGGAAGTCCGTCTTTGTTGTTGTTGTTGATGTTGAGTTTCTCTGTCCCTGGCCATCATGGAACTCACTTTGTAGACCACACCAGCCTCGATCTCGCAGAGATCCCTCTGCTCCTGCCTCCCGAGTGCTGGGATTAAAGGTGTGCACCACCACACCCAACTATGGAGTCAGTCTTAAATGGAGTGGCTGAGGTATTTGTCCAACACAGCAATCCACTGCAGAAGCCAGAGCCTCCGCAGACACAGGAGCATGGAGAGTCCCATCCCTGTGGGGGTGGTCTTTCGTGTCTCAGCGGTGGCACTGCCTGAGGATGTCCTCACTGTCTGCTCCTGAATACTTCAGGTGTCCTCAGTTCTGCATCTGTGTGCCCAGTCACCACCATCAGTGGTTTGTGGGAGAGGAAGAGGATATTGTTCTCTGTCCATCTCAAGTTATGAATAGAAATATATTTAAAGGAGTTAAAGCATTTAAACCAGGGAAATAAAACTTAAATGCTTCTTAGAAGTCATAACAAGAGGGTATCTTTATGATCTTGAGGTAGGAAGGAGAGGCACAAACTACAAAGGGCATCCTTTTGGGGTTTGCCTTGGCATGAAAGACACCACAAACCACATATGCAGAGGATCACTGTGATAAATACATCCAGGAAAGGCAGCTGGAATTTAAAACTGGGGGTGGTGCAGCTTGGGTGTATAGTTCTTACCCAACATACAAGAGGTCCTGGCTTAGGAATGAAAGGAAAGGAGGAGAAACCAAAGGTTAGAAATGGGAGTTCCTAGAAGACAAAGATAGACAATTCATAAACACAAAAAAGATGCCCAGTCTTGCTAGAAGTCAGGGCTTTAATTTAAAACTGAAGATCCAGGGCTGAAGAGATAGCTTATCAGTTAAGAGCACTGGCTGTTCTTGCAGAGGACCAGGGTTCAATTCCCAGGATCCACATATTATCCTATCCCACAAGCATCTGTAATTCCAATTCTGCAGGGATGTGGCGCCCTCTTCAGGTTTCCACAGGTAATGCACATAAGTAGTACATTTGACTATGCGAGCAGAATATTCAAATATATAAAAGAAAAATAGATCTTAAAAGTTTTTAAATGAAGAACTACTTATTAGCTAGTGGAACTGACAATACCTTTAAAATATGAGTATTATGCAATAGCTTAGAGGTGAATGCAAACTTAGGTGACCATTGACTGCGGAACAAAATGTGGACTGTCCAGACAGTGTCAGTTCTTAAGCCTGAGAAGGGTGAGAAACCTACCCTTGCCTCAACAGGCGTGGCTTTTCACTTAAATGATACAAGCTAGAAACCTTCTTAAAGAAAACTTTCAAAGAGATTTTTGTTTATATGTGCGTCCGCATGAGTTTGCGTGCTTGACATGTGTGTAGGTGCTAAGAGAGGGTATCAGGTACTCTGGAACTCGAGTTACAGGGGTTGGGAACAACATGACTCTCTCTCTCTCTCTCTATCTCTCTGTCTCTCTCTCTGTCTCTCTGTCTCTGTCTCTCTCTCCTTCTGTCTCTCTTTCTGTCTCTGTCTCTCTGTCTCTCTCTTTCTCCCTCTGTCTCTGTCTCTCTCTCTTCTGTCTCTGTCTCTCTGTCTGTCTCTGTCTCTCTCTCTCTGTCTCTCTGTCTCTGTGTGTGTGTGTGTGTGTGTGTGTGTGTGTGTGTGTGTGTGTCTTGGGAACAGAACTCAGGTTCTCTGTGAGAACAGTAAGCAAGTTGACCCATCTCTCCAACCTACATTTTCATTTTTGTGACAGGGTCTCATATTACACAGGCTGGCCTCTAGCTTGCCGTGTAGCTGTGGATGACCGTGGACTTCTGACGTTACTGCTTCTATTTCTCAAGTGCTGGGATTATAGGCCTTGTACCACCAGGACAGAGCTGCATCTTCTCTCTCTGTCACAGCTGCTGTGCTCCTCTCCTCCCCCTCTCCCCTCCCCTTCTTACCCCTCCTCCCTCTAAGGAGAATTTTTGTTTCAGACTGGCCCCCAGTTTTTTTTTTGTGTGTGTATCTCAGTGTATGTCTAAGAGTAAAGTGTTTCCACAATACAGCAAGATTTTTACCTTCTACTTTGTAAATACGCTTTGTATTTCAATGCACTAAGATTTCCTTTTGAAAGGAATAGTTTCTGAAAAGAACAGGAAAGAAAGCTGGGGGTCATAGCACATGCTGAATTCCAAGAATTCAGTAAGTTGAAACAGGGAAACAAATATGTTCAATACCTAGGCTCTAGAGTCTAACAAACAGAGGAAAAGTGAAAGGTGCAGAGATGTGGGTGGAGCTGACTTCTGACAGCCTTGCAGCCCTGGGGTCTGAGCGAGCGAGCGAGAGAGACAGAGAGAGACAGAGAGAGACAGAGAGAGAGACAGAGACAGAGACAGAGACAGAGACACAGAGACACACAGAGAGATCAGTGGCCTCTGTGATTATATTTTCTAAAAAATATTTAGTTTTTATTCTGCGAATATGGCGCCCTCTGTGGGTGACCACAGAGGCCAGATGAGGGTGTTGAATCCCTTGTAGCTGGAGTTACAGACATTGTGATGCTGGAACCCAAACCCAAATCTTCTACAAGAGTCTTGAATGTTCTTAACCTCAGAGCCATCTCTCTAGAGCCCCATTCCCCCCCCCCCAGATTTATTTTTATTTTATGTGTATGGTATGAGTCTTTTGCCTACATGTATGTATGCATACCACATATGTGAAGTGCCTGTGGAGGCCTGTGGAGAAAGGGGTATTGGAACTGGAGCTTCAGACAGTTATGAATTAGCATATGGGTGCTGGGAACTGAGTCCTCTAATCACAGAGCCATTTCTCCCTCTCAGTTCTGACTTTTGAATCAGTCGTTCCTTCTGTATAGATTCTGTTCTGTCTGTCTCTGGAGGAAATGTCCCACGGTTCAAGGTTGTGACTGTCTGGGCCACAAAGATGGTGTTGATAACTCAGGGCCCACATGATGAACAAAGTTGTTCTTGGGCTGTAGGAGCTGCAGGGGCCAAGCCAGCCTTTCCAGTTTTGTCCTGTTATTTGAGAAATAAGGAAGCAAACCCACAGAGGTGGTGAGTCACCAAGGGCTAAAGATCTTTGAGTGGTGCTCAGCAGGCAACCCCTGAAAACCCAGTCTTCTCAGGTTTGCTAGTGTTTTGTTTTGTTTTGCTTTGCTTGGCTTTGTCTTGCTTTGTTTTTCTCTTCTTAAACAGCACCCCGGTGAAGCTGAGCTCCTATAATTCACAGTAGGATGGATTCTTGTGCTCAGATTCTCTCTGATTTTCTGGTTGGGGTTGTTTGGTTGGTTTGGTGTTTTGTCTTTTGGTTATTGTTTTTGAGACAGAGTTTGACTACACAGCCATGGATGGCATATTTGCTATGTAGCTCAGTCGACCTCAAACTTAGATCCTGCTGTCGCCTCAGCCTGCTTGAGCCCTGGGATGACAGGCGTGCTCCACCATGCTCTGTCTAGACTCCCAGTCAGCGGTATCCCCAGGATTCAGCCTTCCCTCTGAGCCCTGGACTTGGGCATGCTTCTGTAAGCCTCCATGTGTACTGGGTTTTACTGAGTCTGCATCCTCTTCTGCTGTTTCTCGTGTAACATTGTGTGTTTACCCTTATAGTCTTTGCACTAGTGTCTCTGCCTTTGGCTATAGCCATGCTTTTTGGCTAATTTCTTGTCTTTGTTATCTTCACTTAGAAATCACTTTCTTAGAAAGCCACCCCCAGGTGGTAGCCTCCCTTACAGCCTTCCTCTGTCGCTCTGTGCTGCTCAGAAGCATATTTCTGTACATGGTACTTTCTCCTCTTTTTCATTTTCTTCAAAGTCAATGTCAACGTAGGAGGACATTGTTCTTGTTCCATAGGTGGGTCCCTTTCCCCCAGTGCTGGCACTGCTACTAACAGACCATAAGGCACAGTCTTTCCTGCTCTATACCGACAATGCCTAGAACAATACTGGACATTTTATGCCCTTATTTTAGAAAGTTTCTAATATCATCTCTGAGGTTCTGTGACCTGCTCAAACTCAGAAACAAGACTCAGTGTATAATCATACCCACTGGCTAAAATTGTAGCCACAGGACACAAAAGGCGAAGTCAGCACAGGGAAGAAAAAAGGACAGGGGATAAATCCTGGGGAAATCAGGTCTTGCTTTCCCATGTTGTTTGCCAGAGGAGTCATACCAGATACATTTGATCTTCAGTATGGAGGTACGACAGCTCATACGGCACTCTAGTCCTTGGGAAGGACAGTGGACAGGCAGACCTAGATTTTCCTGGGTGCTGGTCACAATCCACTAATGCTTAGTAGAGACCAAAGTTGCAGCCTTCATATGATCTGGTCTCACCTTGACAATAGCTCATCATCACCATCACCATCAGGTTCCTGGATGCCAGTTAGGCAGGAGGCAGCCTTGACTGTAGACTTTTCCAAACACAGAAGTCTCAGGCTAGCCATTATAGCCTTCTTGCGCATAGAATGGTTTGTTCCAAAGTACTTGAGAATTCTCTGTAACACAAACATTTGAGAAGGAATGAATCTAAATGTATCAGGCCCCTGTGAGTGTAGCACTAGACACACACACACACACACACACACACACACACCACCACCACCCTGTGAGGGTGGAGAAGAAGGGAGATGCCTGCTCTGTCCATCTTGCTCCTTGGTAAACATGGGTCCTTGGGGTCCTCAGGTACTGAAGCACAATGGCTCATCAGAGATCCTCAATAAGCTGTACGACACGGCCATGGACAAGCTGGAGGTAGTCAAGAAGGACTACGATGCTCTGCGGAAGAGGTACAGCGAGAAGGTTGCAATGCACAACTCAGACCTGAGCCGCCTGGAGCAGCTTGGGGAAGAGAACCAGCGCCTGCAAAAGCAGACGGAGATGTTGACCCAGCAGAGGGATACGGCCATCCAGTTACAGCACCAGTGTGCTCTCTCTCTGAGGAGGTAGGAGCCCAGGCTGGCCACAGGGCAGTGGATGTTGGGGGTAGTAAATTGGGCTCTCTTTGTCTGAGGCTCCTGTCCTTTGTGGGCTTCTTGTCATCTGCAAGGCTTCCAGGAGAGAAACACCTCAGAACACTGTGTATTCCAGTCAATGAGAATATTGTGTTTGATACTGCACTAGCCATGAAATATTTCCTTTTCTCCCATGTGAGTATCCTGTTGTGCCCTGAGTACCCTGATTCTTGGATTTCCCTTTAAATCTCTTTCTCCATAGTGGCCATGCACCTTGCAAATGGGAAAGGCGATTATTCTGGGCAGTATGTCACTTGAAATTTCATTTTTATTGAGAACCATTGATTTTAGATACATGAGTCCCACCCTGGACAATGCACATTTCTGCCACGTGTTGACTCCCTGAGGTATTCATTGGTTTCTTGTGAAAATTCTCTGGATATAAGTAGATTTATGAATTGCCAGATTGAACCCAGACTAGTGTCTCTGCTGCAGGATTCAGGGGATGTGCCCATGTTGTTTGGTGCTGGGGCTCCTGAAGGACTGGTGTTCTCAGGCACATAGCTCAGGAAATGCTGCTCTTGTGTGATGGGCTCTGTCTTACATATTGCCTGGGTGCAAGGAGTCTTCTAGGCAGGAGAACTGAGCTAGCCACATGACCTTGTTCATGTGCCCATGTTGCAGGGCTGTAATTAGGTCTATCTATAAAATGAGATGGTTGTTATAAGTCACATGTTTGTCTTTCTAATGCTGTGACTCTGGCTGTGTGTGTGTGTGTGTGTGTGTGTGTGTGTCTGTCTGTCTGTCTGTCTGTCTGTCTGTCTGCCTGTCTGTCTGTCCATTCCCCCAAAGTTATGTAGCCTCATTGTAGGAGAAATGTGCTGTTCTTTCTAGTAGAGTAAAGAGCATGCAGTCCTCAGTTCAACTTCTGGCATTTGTTAAAGGCTGAGAAACATTCCAGGCCCAGGGCACTAGTACTCCGTGACCATTCTCTCTGGGGGTGAGAATGACCTCAGTCAAAATTTCATGCTTGACTGTCTCGCACAGCGGGGCTGGTGCTGGGGGCAGCAGTCTCACAGCTGACATGGCAGGTTCCCGCCCCTCCCACTTCACATTTTCCTCCCCAGGTTTGAGACAATCCACCATGAGCTGAGCAAGGCCACAGCCCAGAACAAGGACCTACAGTGGGAGATGGAGCTGCTGCAGTCTGAGCTCACGGAGCTGAGGAGCAAGCAGGTGAAAACTGCCAAGGAGTCGGAGAAATACAAGGAGGAGCGGGATGCTGTGTACAGCGAGTACAAGCTCATCATGAGCGAGCGCGACCAGGTCATCTCTGAGCTGGACAAGCTGCAGACGGAGGTAGAGCTGGCTGAGTCCAAGCTCAAAAGCAGCACATCCGAGAAGAAGGCAGCCAGCGAGGAGGTGGAAGCCCTGCGGCAGGTAGGCAGTGGCCCAGCAGGGAAGGTGGCCACAGAGTTCTTGAGGGCTGAATGAGAAGGTCTGAGCGGCAGGGCCTTCTCTTCACAGGCTGGGTTGTAAGATACCATTTGGGTCCCTGTGGAGCTCAGGCTTGGTATTTGACGTTAGTCTGGGGTCCAGAGGAGAAATGGGTCAGAATGGCTGGCCATTGTCCTGGATACAGGAAGACATCAGAGGACATGCACCTGGGTGCAAGGTACCTCCTGGACTGAGCTGGTCTCATGACCTTATTCAGGTACACAGGTGGCAAGGCCGTATTATGTCCATGTATAGAATGAGGTAATTGCATATTAAGTCATCACAAGGCCATGTTTATCCACCTATGCTGTGACACTGACATTGGTTTGTTTGTTCATTTGAAAACAGCATAGCTTGATTATAGGAGGAATGTGCTGTTCTTTATGGTCAAGTGGAGAGCTACATATGAGTAACCACAGAGCATCTTGAATTGTCTTGAATTGACTCTGTGAACCAAGTTCCCAGACTCTAGAGTTCTTAGCTGCACAGAACTAATAGCCCCATGGGTTCAGAAGAGCACCCTCAGGGGCCTTTGTCCAGCAGCCATTTGTGTACTCAGGAGCTTCTGGCCTTCTTCTCAGGACACTCCAAGTTCCTGTGTATATAGCTTTCTGCTGACTTGAGCCTTAGGCCTTGTTCTAAAGCCTGGCTCTCTGGGATAGTCCCTCAAGAGCTGGAGACTGAGGTACTCATTAGCAGCAGGACTGGGCCTTTAGTTTAACTCCCGTGTGCTTTCCTGCCTGACCCGCTGTACCTCACCACTGATCAATGTCCTTTCTGGTCCAGGTGTGCCCTGTTGGGATATAAATGACAGGCATAGAGATTGCTGTCTGCCCTCTGGTCATGCTGTGGCTTTGACAAAAGTCTCTAGGCTTGGGAATACTAGAGTATCCCTCTACTCCTCCCATCAAAGCTGTTCTCGATTTATACTTCTGTGCTTCTCATTTTCCGTGTAGGTCTGTTAGGATGCGGGTGAGCAAAGTGGTATGTGAGAAGTGGAAGCAAGGTCTGGATGGGTGATCTACAGTGATCACTGTGTACCAGGCATGAGGCGGGGTGGGTGGGTTGTGTGGGGGTGCGGGTAATCAGGCTGCCTGTCTCGTTTTCTTTCGGTTACTTCGATAAACACCATGACCCCAAACAACTTGTTGAAGAAAGGGTTGGTTTCCTCTTACAGGTTTTAGTCGTCATTGTGGGAAGCTGGAGCAAGGTTTCTTTGAAACCCCCAAGAAATGCTGTTTGCTGGTTTGTTCCCAGGCTCACAAATAGTTTAGGACCACCTGCCTAGACGGTACCGTTTATAGTGAGCTGGACCCTTCAATACCAATTAGCAATCAAGAAAATGGCCCAAAATGTTGGGAGAATGATTCAGTGCTTAAGAGCACTGGCTGCTCTTCCAGAGGACCCAGCACCCATATGGTGGCTCACAACCATCTGTAACCCCAACTGTAAGGGATCTAGTATCCTCTTCTGCTCTGTGGGCACAAGGCACACATGCAGTGCATGTACATATATGCAGGCAAAATACACACACACACACACACACACACACACACACACACACAGTCAATCTAAAAACTATTTAAAAAAGAAAGAAAGTGTCCCACAGACACGCCCACAGAACAGTCTGATGAAGGCAGTCCTTCAGTCTATGTGTGTCAAGTTGACAACTAACATCAATCCCCCCACCAGTAGCCTTTCTACCCGCAATGGCTCCTTCTGTACCCTGGTAGAGGTGGAGAGTGAGAGAGACTGAGGCCCCTCTGTCACATGACCTCTCATCTCTTTCTTGCCTCTGTGCCCTAGTCTGCAAACTGATATATACGATAGTCACATTTGACCCTGAGGGATGGTCTTCAAGTGACACAAACAGAAAACACAGCAATTGTTTTTTCAGAGAGTCAGGGTGACAGGAATCTGTTTTATTTTTGCCCGTTTAGAATGAGCACACACCTGTTGTAGCTGTATAGGTAAAATGGACTAATAATGACAGGTCCATACAAAGGTGGAGGGGAGGGAGGGGGAGAGGGGCCTTGCTTGCAACAACATTATCTACCTGCCTCACCAAGTTTGATGAAATTTTAGAAAAGAGAATTATGTAAAGGAACCTACTTCCCTCCCTCACTCCGCTCACTCCTTCCCTCCCTTCCTTTCATATAAAACATGGAGTCCCATTTTGTAGCTCTGGTTAGCCTGGAATCTGGAACTCTATATAGACCAGACTGCCCTTGAACTCACAGAGTTCTACCTGCCTCCGCTTCCTGAGAGCAAATGCTGGGATGGTAGGCATATATTACCACACCAATCCATAAAGGAGTTCCCTAAGGCCAATTTAATGCACTAGAGTTTGATAAATGTTCTACATTGCTCACCTGTTCCTTTTTGTATCCTATATCTGAGAATAGTCTTATTGCAAATGGGGGGATGTAAATATCGAGTCAGAAAACCACAGTGACAAGACAAGAAAACAAAACAAAACAAAAAAAACACTTTGGAGAATGACCAAATTGGTCACCAGACTAAAAAGGTCATGGGATGTTGAATACCTATAAGGTGAGCTTGTGATAAGACAGCAAGCCTGCTCCCTGGGGCTTTCAGATTTCAGAAATGATCTGTGTCATATGCACAGGCTGTGGTCAGCTACACAGAGAAGTATGAAGAGCACCCAGGACCTCCTGGTGCTGGCCTCCAGCAGTGAGCACCATTAACGTGGATGCTTGACGTGCGAGCCTCAGCCTTCAGCCCCTGGTACTCGGCACTCAGGCAGTCAGGCATGTCCTTTAGTCTGGAGTCAGTCCTCTGAGGCTATGCAGGGGGTGCTGGCTGAGTGACAGGTGGCTTGTCAGCTGAGGTAGGAATCTTTTCCGGGCATAGTTCTGAATCAGCAAGCAGCCGGGGACCTGCCACCACAAGTTGACATTCTCCACCTCTCTGCAGTTCTGGGTTCATACCCCAACTAGACACTAGCCAGGAGGAAGCCTGTGCTTCTTTGGAGTGCTGTGGCTCTAGGGAGTGATGACCACATTGTTTGGTCACCTGTTTGGGGTGAGCTGGGTAGGCCTTCTGGTTCATCAGGTTCCCTGACTATAGTGTTGTCTTCATGGAGATTCCTCTTGTGAAGTTCTCCCAGGTTTTGCTTGCTCCCCTCAGTGGAGCACTGTATAGAAGGGCTATCTGAAGTACCCTGGCTGGCAATGTTTCCTGTGTGTGTATGAGGAGCCCATCTCTGCTGTGCAGCCAGCCAATGGTGATTTAGAGGGAAGTTGTCCAAAAAGAAACAACTGTCCTACCTGGAAGCTATATTCTCTGCCACACACCTCTAATACCCTGTCCCTGGGACCTTTGGTTCGGCAGTGTGCTTGCTGGGGAGTGGGGTGCAGCCTCTGGGCCTTCTTGGTGGCCCCCTTTCAGGTGAGGAGCTTCTGAAACAGCCCCTGTCTTCCAAAGCACGGGCTTCAGCAGCTCCTGGGGTCTCAGGACCATGAAGGATGGCCATGTGAGACCCCAGGCTGAGTTCCTGGGGTGGGAACTGGTGTAGAGGTCAGTAGAGAGGAAGACTAGTGAAAATGGTCTCTCAGCAAGGGTAGGACTGTGGGCACGTCACTGCCAGATTCCCACACTGTGTCATCAACAAAATTGAGGGCTTCGGCAGAGGTCAGTCAGTTGGCCTGTCTTGACTCTCTAGTTCCACAGCTACTTTTAATCTCCTTACCCTTATCTCACCAAAGTGTCTGAAGAGCAGTATTTTAGGGTAATTTGTTTTAGTGGCTAGGAATCAAAGACAGGCAGACATGGATGAGAGCTACTCCATTCTCCAGCATCAGTTGTCTGTGCCTGTGCCCTCCTGTGCTCAGTGAGGCCAGCTTCCTTAATAGATGGGAAGTGCCCTACGGGGAGTCAAATGCTGGAGAGTTTCAGATGTAAATGTTTCCCTTGAGTCCTCAGCCCTGCCT
Source organism: Rattus rattus (assembly GCF_011064425.1). NCBI lineage: Eukaryota > Metazoa > Chordata > Mammalia > Rodentia > Muridae > Rattus > Rattus rattus. The sequence continues at coordinate 93,888,230 of NC_046165.1, read as the reverse complement.
CTGAGATGGCAAGCTTTGCAATTTGGATGTGCGGGTAACCCCTTCCACTTACCTGGATGTGCGGGTAACCCCTTGACCTCTTTCCCTTAGATCAAAGACACAGTGACCATGGATGCCGGGAGAGCCAACAAAGAGGTGGAAGTCCTCCGAAAGCAGTGTAAGGCTTTGTGCCAGGAGCTGAAGGAAGCACTCCAGGAAGCAGACGTGGCCAAGTGCCGGCGGGACTGGGCCTTTCAGGAGCGGGATAAGATTGTGGCAGAGCGTGACAGCATCCGGTAAGGTGCTCTTGGGCAAGCATGGCCCTGTGTTTCTTTTGTGCACTGAGGTCTATTAGCAGGGTCACATTCATTGGCCATCTGTCCAGAGAAGAAGACAGGGCCTATGGTTCTTCCCTTCTCCCCCTCACCTCTTCTGATTCTCACCTCACCTCTTGACTTTAGAGCTTTCTATTGTGTTTCCTTCCTGATTCACTTCTAGACATCTTGAGTGTGAACTATGTTCGGGTCAAAGCTACCTTTGTCTTTAGAAGCCATTTTCGTGAAATGTGTTTTGTTTTTTTCTGTGTTGCTAGACATCTACTGTGCCAGCATCTTAGGCTCCCGAGCAGTAAGAGCTTAGAGGAGGCTTCTGTGTGTCTGTACCTAGGAGGGGCTGTAGGTCAGAGTGCAGGACAGTACATGAAGGTGACATCCGGGTCCTCAGGCTGTCATGGGACAAGCAGGCTACTCAGGGTGGAAGGAAGTCTCCGAGGCACATTTGAGTTAGAACTTGAAGCTCGAGTGCAGTTTCTCTGGCAGGAAAGGAAGCATGAACATTGCAGATGGAAGGGAACGCTGTGCCCGTGTGCATTCTCTGAGGAGGGATTTGGGTATGACCAGGTCCTGGTCTGAAGAGTCCTAAGGAGTAGGATGACAATGTCCTTGAGTTTCAGTTCTGAGGGTCTTGCATAGAAGCAAAGGAGTGTGGGTAAGATTCTGTGCCGGGGCAGAACCAGGCATGGAGGGACAGTAAGATGGTCACTGAGGGATTCTGGAACACCCCCGAGACTATAAAAGGACAGGCCTGTGCCCTGGCAGGGAGACTCAGGAAGCGAAGGTAGATGTTAACAATGGTTGGTGTGTGGTATGGGAGGAGCATTAAGGTCTTCTGGGTGCTTCCTGGCTGCTCCGGCTCTGATTTGCTCTTCGTGTTCCTCCTAAGCTGGACTGTGATGAAGGCAGTAAAGGTTTTAGGCTGTGGAGGGATGGGGAACATCTGTAGGGCACATTACTTTGGAGATGGCCAAACACAGGCCCTCCTGATGTAGGCTTGTATGTCCTGTCTAGTAGATGAAATGGTTTGGGTCCCATCATGTTTCTCCATTGCACCCAAACAGAGACAGAGAGCTGAGTCCTGGCTAAGTGTACCTCAGCCTGATAGTGACATAGGTAGAAGGTCCTGTATATGGTTCGTTAGGGGACTTATGGCTGTTGGAGCACTGAAGCTTACCAAGTGGGCTGGGGTCTTACTGGAGTTCCTGCTAGAAGAGTGAGTGTGTGGTGCACGGGCCTCATTCCTTAGGCACATGGGTACTGAGGCCTGACTGGTGTCTCTGGTTTCATAGTGGACTGGTCTGGGTGGGGACATGCACTCCTTTTGCACTTGTCTTGTTTAGACTGAGACTCAGAGGTAAGGGCTGACAGGTGGTAGGGTATAGACCACAGGCCCTTCTTTCTGTTCACAGTAGCCTTGACCTCTGCTTTCTCTACCAGGACCCTGTGTGACAACCTGAGGAGAGAGCGAGATCGAGCTGTGAGTGAGCTGGCTGAAGCCCTTCGTAGCCTAGATGACACTCGGAAGCAGAAGAACGATGTCAGCCGTGAACTTAAAGAACTCAAGTAGGCTTGGGTGTTACCTGCCTGGGCTGGGCTTCTGTCTTGACTATGCCCTCTCCCTTTTTGTCCTTGAGTGCACTGTAGGAACTTGTCACTGTGTCCCTTCACTCCGACTCACTGTGCTAGGCGAGGAATGGGTTTGAATGTTGGTAGTCCACAGCTCATGGAGACAGGGCAAGCACCAAATACTAAGGCACATGGGAAGGAAGGACCTGTTCCTAGGCAGTGCATTTGAGGGTGGACATGCCTGCATCATTTATAGTTCACCCATTCCTTATCCATTCCTTTATTCACTCACCAAGAAGTGTACTGAGCATCTGCCCTGGCCGCAGAGAGGCGCAAAGCAAACAGCACTAACCCAAGCACACACACCATACTGCTGTAGTCATGTTGCTCAGGGTGCATAGGAAGAGAAAGAGAGAGGCACACACTTAGCAGTGAAGTAGCAGCAGATGTTTTTCAGGGAGTTGCCACCATGACTTGGTAGTCTGTTCTGTAGATGTTCATTTGTAAGACTGTTTGGACACTGGGAACCTTCCTTTCAATCACAGCAACCCCCAAGAGGGCCATTTAGACAGTTGGTGGCCCTTAGCTGTGGATGGAAAATATAAAGTTCAGAGTTTATAGTTGAAATTGCCAGAGCCCAATGACTCTATAGTCTAGACTCAGACTCTACCCAGGAGGCAGTGGCTCTGTTCATCATGTGACGTTTCTAGAACTGATATGATTAGAGGACATTGGGACACGTTCACGCATGCAAGCATAGAAGACACTGAAACCTCACAGTGAGCAGACCCTTTCAGAAGGGGGTGGCAGCTTTCCTTCCTCCAATCGGTGATATCATCAAGATCAATAGCTTCATTTATTAAATAACCTACACCAGAGAGAGCTGGATACTCCAGTAGTCCAGGGCTTTAGAGGCAACATGGCAGGCCTTTGCCGAGGAACAAGGGATGGAGTTAGGTGTGGAACCCCACCAGGCAGGAATGTACTCCCAAGTCTCTCACTTCATCTAGCACTGAAATAGAAAAGAAAGACAGACCCATTTTAAGGGGAACGCTGGAAGCTCCAGAGTGTGGTTTGGAAGGAGGGTCTCCATTTTGCTTGAGCCAGAGCATAGAAAAAGCGTTGGCTTCTGTCTGTTCGGCCATCATGCTTGCGCTTCCACACCCCCTCTGCTAAATTCTCTCCCTGGTGACTTGGACTGAGGATGTTTGTGGTGCTGCCCTGGGGACCTGCAGTCTGGAGAAGCATGGGTATCCCCTGTGGTAACAGGTGGACCATCCTGAGCATCAGTGTGGAGCATTGGGCGGCATCACACTGTTCTAGTCGGGGTGGCGTCCCATAGCCTGAGAGAAGCAGCTAAGGCAAAGCTACAGCCTGGCAGCCACAGTCTGGGGAGACAGAAGTAGGTCCCTTATGTGTCAGCCAGCAGCGTGGACAGACTAAAGGCAGCCTGGGCCAGAGATTAGAAAGCAGGCCATTGCGTGTCAGTCACCGCTCTGTGATGTGTTCTTGCCCCCCCCCATGTCTCTTTCCTGAATTTCCTCATAATTTAAGTTTTTAATTTTGATGAAGTCCAAGTTGTTACTTTAAAAACTCTGTTATGTATTGCATCTAAAAGGCTTTTTATGGGGTTGGGGATTTAGCTCAGTGGTAGAGCGCTTGCCTAGCAAGCGCAAGGCCCTGGGTTCGGTCCCCAGCTCTGAAAAAAAAGAAAAGAAAAAAAAGAAAAGATCTTGACCTTCAGCTTCAAGGCTATTTAGACCTGGGATTTGAACCAGAGCCTTAAGATGCTAGGCAAGCATTTTACCACTGAGCGACAGACACTCCTAGCCTTTGGTTTTTTGGGTCAGGGTCTTACCATGTAGCTAGGGCGGCCTTGAACTCATTATTATCCTGCCCCAGCCTCCTCAGTGTTAGAGTTACTGAAGTGTGCCACCATACATGGCTTCTTTCAAAATGTTTTGTGGTTTTCTTCTGTCTGTCATTTGAATATATGGTATATTTTTGAGTTAATTAAAAAGGTATGAGGTTTACTTGAGGGGAGTTTTTAAAGATTTATTTTATTATTTATTTATATATACATATATGTATGTAGTATGTATGTATGTATATATGTATGTATGTATGTATGTATATATGTATGTATGTATCTGTATGAATGCAAGTCAAGTGCCAGCAGAGGCCAGCAGAGGGCATCCAGTTCCCAGGATCTGGGATTAGAGATGGTTGTGAGCCACCATGTGGATGCTGAGAATTGAACTCAGGACCTCTGGAAGAGCAGTCAGTGCTCTTAACCACTGAGCCATCTCTCCAGCCCTACCTGTTCCCTTGTTAAACTTTGGATGTAGACCCCTTCAAATCATAGCTAGAGGACTACACTTTCAAATTACTTTTGTACCTTTACATCATTCGGTGGCATTTCTGGGGCTCTTATTCCATAGCTTTGATCCATGTATCCTCACATAAACTCCATTGCAACTGCAGTAGAGGGAGGGTGTCTTCAACTGAGTGACTCCTCTCCTGGAAGTCTCTTTAAAACTTTATTTATTTATTTGTGTGTGTGTGTGGGGCGGGGTGGCATGGAAAAGGAGAGGGAGAGGGAGAGGGAGAGCACGTGTGCCAGAGAACAACAGTTAGGAGCCAGTTCTCTTTTCACCTTCCACCTTGCTGACACAGGTCTCTTTAGTTTCCTCATGATGCTGGCTCAGTTCAAACCTCCGGGTGATTTTCCTGTCTCCTCCTCCCATCTCACTGTAGGAGTGCCTGATGTCAATGCATGCTGCCATGTCCAGCTATTTAATGGGGGTTCCAGTGATAGGACTTTGGTCTCCAGGCTTGCAGGGCATGCTTATCTATCCACAAGGCTGTGTCACCATCCCTCACTTTGCATTTCCTTTCAGAGATGGCATTAGTTAGCCTAAATCTCTTCCTCCTGAATTTTAGGTAAACATCCTTAAATTCATTTTTTCTTGTGTCTGCAACATAGAACCTGCCACAAACAACCCAACAGAGGAGAATTTTTTTTGCTCATGATTTTGTAGCCCATGGTTACCTGACCCCACGTTTTCTGGGCAGAACACAATGGTGTTAGGAGGGCATGTGGTGGAGAACAGCTGTTCACTTAATGGGGTTTAAGAAACCTCTAGGCAGACGCAGGAGGATCTCTGAGATCAAGGCCAATGCAGTCTACAGAGCAAGTTCCTAAATTGCTGTAACCCTCCAGATAAATCTGGGGAGAATTTCTTTGTTTAAAAAACACTACTATGAGAGCAAAGGGACTTCAAGACAGAGCTGGGGCATAGCATGGTTTGACCCCAAAGACATCATCCCAGTGACCCAATTCCTCTAGAGTCCCCACTTTCTACTTTCCACCATCTCGCAATAATGCTGTCATATTAGGAACTGAAGAAAGGGTTGATCTGTAGATTAAGTTAGGACCCTTATTGTCTCTAGAGACAGCCTCATAGACATGCTCACAGCTGACTAGCCAGAGCATTTCTCAATTGAATCAAGTTGACGATCAAGACTAACGCCATGGCTGGAGAAATGTTTCAGTGTTAAGAGAATGCACTGCTCGGGGTTGGGGATTTAGCTCAGTGGTAGAGCGCTTGCCTAGCAACCGCAAGGCCCTGGGTTCGGCCCCCCGCATCCAAAAAAAAAAAAAAAAAAAAAAAAAAAAAAAAAAAAAAAAAGATTAGATGAAAGAGAATGCACTGCTCTTGTGGAGTACTCATGCCAGGCAGTTCGTCCTCCCCTGTAACTCCAGTTCCACCCGGAGCCAATGCTTTTGGCTGCCCTGGGCACTTGAACATGTCTCCCTACCCATGATTTGTTTTTTAAGAAAGACAAATCAGCTAGTTGCATGATGGAACACTCCTTTAGTCCCAGCACTTGGGAGGCATAGTCAGGAAGATCTCTGAATTCAAGCCCAATGTGGTCTACAGAGCAAGTTCCAGGATGGCCAGGGCCACACGGTGAGACCCTGTCTTCAAAACAAAGCAAAACAAGAAACCTAACATCACAGTTCTACCTCTGAGCCTTGTAGATGCTAGATAACCATTCCACCACTGGGCTACATTTCTAGGCCTCTTGCTGGCCTTTGACCTAAATTGCTTTGAGCGTTTAGGTAAATTTGGGAAGAATTTCTGTGTTTAAAAAACACTACTATGGAAACCCACTGATAATTCCTGAAAGCTTTATCCTAGCTTCTCGGAAGCTTGGATACCAGGGGACAGAGCCTTCAGGTATGGCTACCTTAGTTTTGAACTGTGATTCAGTGGGGGTTTCTCCTTCAAAAGGGCCACTGCCACAGCTGTTCTGTTCACAGGGAGCAAATGGAATGTCAGCTGGAGAAGGAGGCCCGGTTCCGGCAGCTGATGGCCCACAGTTCCCATGACTCAGCCATCGACACGGATTCCATGGAGTGGGAAACAGAAGTTGTGGAATTTGTGAGAGAGACGGTGAGCAGCCTTGGGTGCCTGTGCTTGTCCTCTCTCTTGGGTATGAGGACTTTGGGGCAGTAGAGGATGCCCCTGTTGGTTCTTGTTTCATGGCTACTTTCCCCGGATAGAAAGCATCTTTTCCTTGTAGCTGTCCATCCCAGTTGGGGTTGCTATTGCTGGGATGAATCATCATGACCAAAGCAACTTGGGGAAGTTGGGGATTTATTTGGCTTCTGTTTCCATATCTTTTTGTTCATCATCAAGGGAAGTCAGAATAGGAACTCACACAGGGCATGACCTGGAGAAAGGTGCTGATGTAGAGGCCATGGAAGGGTGTTGCTTATTGGCTTGCTATCCATATTTTGCTCAGCCTGCCTTCCTATAGAGCCCATGACCACCACCCAGGAATGGCCATACCTCCCCCAACCATCACTAATTAAGAAAAAGCCTAATAGTCTTGCCTGTGGTATGATGCAAAGCATTTTCTCAAGTGATGTTTCCGTCTCCCAAATGACTCTGTCCTAAGTCAAATTGACATAAGACTAGCCTAGCCAGCACACTGTCCAAGCTGGGCTACACTACTGTGTCTCATGGTGGTGCTGACAAATCCCATAGAAGGCAGAAGCCCCAGTGAAAGGCCAGGGGCAATACTCACAGGGATATCTGCAGTGGCTAGAACCGGCAGGTACAGCTGTTCATACGTGTCCATCTCAAGGACTGATGCCTCACTTGGGGTTTAGGGTCTTTCTTCTCTTGGCTTGGTAAAGATCTGCTGGTGCTGTTTTGACAGGAGGATATTGACTTGAAAGCACTTGGGTTTGACATGGCAGAAGGTGTGAATGAGCCTTGTTTCCCAGGGGATTGTGGCATATTTGTTACTAAAGTGGACAAAGGAAGCATTGCTGATGGTCGCCTAAGGTAAGAGCCAAGGAAGTCCAGCCCTTAGGGTGCAGTAGGGGCCCTCCCACTCAATGTAGAGCACTCCGAGGAGGACAGCTGGCAGCAAAATAAATGTGTTCTAGTATCTGAGGACCCACAGAGCTGTCTGAAGCTCAGCTGGAATGGCCTTAAAGGAAACCTCCTCTTGGGTCCCCCTGAATCTGGCTTTTCTCCAGGTAGCAGGAGCTCAGGAGTGTGGTGAGAGCAGGATGTGCCACCATCTGCACATTCATGAAATACTGGAGGATCAAGTGATACACTGTTCTAACTACTGCCAAGTACTGGTGTGCACACTGTAATCATTAATCCTTATAATTTTAGGCAAGTGTAGATATTGCCCCACCTTACAGATGGGGACAATGAGACACTAGGTTTCACAGCTAGTAAGTGGCAGAATCAGGATTTGAAGGCAAGGCTAACACCAGCATCTGTCTGATGCCAGCTGCAACCCTGATGAGTTTGGGTTCGAACCTACTCGCTGTTATTTCTGCCTGGAAATGGGCATAGCCATGAGGGGCAGCTACCGGTCCCAGGATCTATGTGGGTGCCTGCCTGACTTTGTCCCTCCTCAGGGTCAACGACTGGCTGCTGAGAATCAATGATGTGGACCTCATCAACAAGGACAAGAAACAGGCCATCAAGGCGCTCCTCAATGGAGAGGGAGCCATCAACATGGTTGTGAGGCGGAGGAAGTCCCTGGGTGGGAAAGTCGTCACACCTCTGCATATCAACCTCAGTGGACAGAAAGGTAGTAGGCCTCAAGATAAGGCAGACGTCCCTTCTGCTGGAGAAGACTGTGTGTGTAGGATTACCTTCTTCACAGGGATGCTTGTTGATGGCGTCTTAATGCAGCCCAGGTGCTCTCCTGGTGGGAGGTCATCTGAGTCTCAAGTGCCTGACTCACCAGATGGGGGTGTGATTAACTCCCTGTGGGGGTGAAGCAGAATGGGGTTCAGTCCCTTTGATAAAATTAGTCAGCAGAATTGGGATGGGACAGCCAGGCCTGGTCATCCAGTACCCTCCTGTGACTTGTAGACAGTGGCATCAGTTTGGAGAACGGAGTGTATGCCGCTGCTGTGGTGCCTGGAAGCCCGGCTGCCAAAGAGGGGTCCCTCGCCGTGGGAGACAGGATTGTTGCGGTGAGTCTCCAGAACAGAGTGAGATGTCTGCTAAGTGTAGGCATGGAGCCTGGATCAATAGGTCATGGGTATTGCACGGTATGAACATTAAAGAAACCCTTTTTCCTAAGTAAAGTGCTGAGTCACTGAGACAGTGTATGTTGTAGAACATTAGGAAGAACAGAACAGTCTAGGAGGAAGAAGAGAATCATTTCTATCGCTGCTGCACACTGAAGGAAATCCAGCCTTTCTTAAGCACACCTCAATATGTGGATGTCTCCAGGAATGAACATCTGTGATTTGTTTTCCAACTGTGGATGTATGTATGTATGTTTTGAGAGGAGATGTGGCAATCCAATCCTCCTGCCTCAGAGTGATTGTGTCTGGTTTAAATATACTTTTTTACCTAACAGTATGCCTACTCTATTAGTTTTTTTTTTTTTTAAATTACCAACATAAAACCTGTTTGCTATAAAATGGTCACATGATTTAAAAAAACAAAACACATAGAGCAAAAAGTAGTCATTCTCCTAGAGATTTGCCCTCACATGGAAGGTGCTTCAGCCCAGACCTCGAATGCTCATGTAAGACTCTACCTGGATGTATAGGGTTCTAGCCTTGTGTTTAAACACAACAGTGGGATCAGTGATTTGCATTCTACATCACAGATGCTTTCTAAGTCTGTCTTCACTAACGGTAGTTAGGTAGGAACCCACCTCACTCGAGGCTGGGCTGCTTGACTGTGCATATGTAAAACTGCCTCCTTTCAATGACGTATAGTTGTTATCACCATCTGCTGTTGTCCGAGGTCCCACACTGAGCCTCACCTGTAGTACAGCTATTTCTGGACGTCCTAATCTCAGCACTAACTGAGAAATGTGGGCATTTGCTGAGTAGCAGGGCTTGCAAGTGTCAATCTTCAGACCAACCTGCTGATGTGGAAGCACATGTGCCTTTTCGTGGCACACATGTAAAATTGCAGTTCTGTACAAGCACCATCTGGTTCTGGAGCCACCTGTGCATTCCCATGGTTAACAGTTTAGTGTGTTTGCTTCCAGCACTGCTTCAAGCATGCCCACCTCCAGTTTTACTGTATTTTATAGTTTTGTTTTATAGCTCATTAGGAACTGTAGCATCCTCATTTGTTCACCTCGCATTTTCTTTTTGACCTCACGACCTAGAGAGATTAATGTTCTCAGCTCTTCCTGTGGTTCCTTCTAAATTGATATAATTAACCAGGCAGTGGTATTGGGGATGTTAGTGGTGTAGACTGTCATGTGTGCCAGGCAGGCTGTCTGCATGGAGCACATCTGCAGCCCCCACGTGGGTCTTCAGGGATGGCAGCTTGTGTTATGCCAGTCCAGTGTGGGTATCTCTGCATTTGTAAGCAGTGCTCAATGGCTACCAGTAAGCTCTCCCGTCAGCCTCACTAAACATAATGGAAAGAGCTCATCACTACACACCCTTGCCAGTGTTCCTCAGATTTGAGGAGAACCACTCCTTAAAAACAGCATGGTCACGGGGAAAGTTCTTAAAACTGGAGACAAGGTACCAGCAAATGCACATGAATCGCCCTTCCCAAGATAATCACATTCTGTAGATATTTTCTTTTTAGTTTTTATGTATGGAGGTGACAATGTGTCCTTGGATGGGTACACTTACATGCAGATGTGTTCCAAGTGTTCTGGGTCCCAAAAGTTAGCTCTTCTCATTATCAGGCATTGCCGTGATTAGCATAGGCATTCACCACGTCTCATGCTTTTTTAGAGAAAGTTTGACTGTCTGTGAGGGACAAGGACAGATTCTAGGACAAGATGTTGATTCTCTTTGACAATGGCAGTGCTTCATTTCATGTGGTACCTTCTGTAAGGCTTCTCATAGCCATGTTTTCCTTTCCATTCTCTACCCACCTCCGGGAGGGAGGCATAGGTATTTTTTGGCCACTCATGCATGAAGGAGTGGGCTGATAGCACACAGTAGGATGTCTCCCTGGGGTCTGTTCTCTTTGCTTTGGTACCACCTAGTGTGAAGTTAGGATTGTGTTCCACTTGCTTCAGAAGATACTTATCCAGGTCCAGGTGCTGCTGGTGAGGGTCTTGCTTTTCTCCACTAATCCCTGAGCTTGGCTCCTTATATAAGGAGTCCTGGGATTGACAGGGCCCAGGCACTGGCCTGGCAGCCTAGCATCACTGAGGCCGCCCCATCAATAGGCCTGACCAGCTCTTTCTTTGGCTCTAGATCAATGGCATTGCACTGGACAATAAGTCTCTGAATGAATGTGAATCTCTGCTGCGCAGCTGTCAAGACTCCTTGACCCTCTCCCTTCTGAAGGTGGGCACTGGGCACTTCTGCCACGATTGGGAGGGTGAGAAGAAGCCTCAGTTTCATGCTCCTGAGCTGTTTCTAAGAAGCACCAGGATCCTTGGGCGAGAGTGTACTGATTTCCAAAGCAGGATGTAGGAAGACCAACTGGGTAGAGGTTGAGTTCTGTTGAGAATAGCTGGGTACATTTCAGTCAGGACTGAATGATCCAATAGTCCTAGACATAGTTAGGTTCTTTAGGCCTGGCAGTGACCTTGGGATTTAGTGGAGAAATAGCCTAGGTTTCCCCTGGTTTTGACACCTTGTATTTCCCTGGTTTTGGTACAGATGATGCACCATCACTGCTGTATAGCTTAATGGGGGCTCCCTGTTGATGTTATATATTCTATGGGTTTTAGAGCAGTGGTTCTCAAAGTTCCTAATGCTGCAACCCTTTAATACAGTGTTGTGGTGACCCCAACTATAAAATTCTTTTCCTTGCTACTTTATAACTTCATTAGTGTAGTTTTGCTACTGTTGTGGATTACAAGGTGAATTTCTGCTATGCAACCCCAAAGGAGTAGTTTCATGGCTGTAAAAGTCTCCTGGGTCCTGCTTAGTCATTTCCACTTCTCCTTAGACCCCCAGGAACCACCAGTCCTTTTACTGACTCCAGGCCTCTGCCTTTCCTAGAATATCATGTAGCTGGACACCTTTTCACATAGGCTTGCTCATTTACAAATTATGTTTCTATGTCTTTTTGTGACGTGAGAGCTCTCCTCTTAGCCCTGGTTAGTTTTCTGTTGCCTGGGTTACCATGAATAATTTACCTTTGTGCTTAATGATTCTTACACACTGTGCAGGTGGCTGCAGATAAATGCTCAGTGCCAACAGGATTTGGTTGCTCTCATGAGGTTTGCGTGGTCAGGCTCACTAGAAAACTCAGACGCTAACGTATATGTACGTGCATCTGTTTATGCCTATTGTGTGTCTGTCTGTTGTCTCTGCTGAGGAGCTATGGCTGTTCTTTTTCATCGTTCCTTTCTGGGGATGGTTTCCAACAGCAGTTGTAAGCAACCAAATCTCACCTTGTCTCTCTCTTGCCCCTCTGCATCCCTGGCTTAGGTGTTTCCCCAGAGCTCCTCATGGAGTGGCCAGAACATCTTTGAAAATATCAAGGACTCAGATAGGATGCTGAGTTGCCGAGCCCACGGCCCAGAGGTCCAGGTGCATAACAAACGGAACTTGTTACAGCACAATAATTCCACGCAGACAGACATTTTCTACACTGATCGGCTGGAGGACAGGAAGGAGCTGGATCATTCTGGAGGCAGCAGTTCTTTTCTGTACAAGCCCTTCTCTGGAGCCTCCTCTCCAGCCTCCCCTCAGGCCTGTCCTAGCACCTCTGAGCGTAGTCTGAACTCATTCCGCTCTGATACCTCAGCAGAACGTGGCTATGGGCTTGTGGACGTGCAGAGCCAGCGGCCACTGCTGTCTTTTGAGACTGAGGTGGGCCCCTGTGGGACAGTAGGGGCTCCCCTGGACAAGATAGATCCTGAGGGCTCCAATAGTGGTGGGACCTGGCCCAAGGCTGTGCTTGGCTCCACATCAGGGCCTGAGAAGCTCTCTGTGTATAAGAAACCCAAGCAAAGGAAGTCCATCTTTGACCCAAATACTTTCAAGCGTCCACAGACACCCCCCAAAGTAGACTACCTGCTTCCAGGCCTTGGGCTAACTCACTCCCCCCAGCCTTCCAAGAGGGCTGACACCCCTAAAGGGTCTCTGACACCCCCAAAGCCCCCCAGGAGAAGTGACTCTATCAAGTTCCAACACCGGCTGGAGACCAGTTCTGAGTCAGAAGCCACTTTGGTGGGCAGCTCACCTTCCACAAGTCCTCCAAGTGCCCCACCCCCCAGCATGGACCCCAGCGAGCCCATGCACGCTTCACCTCCTCGGAAGGCCAGGGTCCGCATCGCCTCCAGTTACCACTCTGAAGGGGACGGAGACACCTCCTACCTGCCTGTCAAGAAGCCTTGTGATGAAGACCTCACCTCCCAGAAAGTGGACGAGCTGGGGCAGAAGCGGCGCCGACCAAAGTCTGCCCCTAGTTTTCGGCCCAAGATCTCTCCAGTAGTGATCCCTGCTCAGTGCCTGGAGGTAGAGGTTGGGCTGGGGCTGGAGCAGCTGGGGTGGGAGCCTGCAAAGTCACCCCCACAGTTCCTCGGGCTTGTACAGAACCGGTGCCTTTGTTGTTGATTTGTGCCTTCAAGAGTGGATAGGGTGGCAGGCGGCTGCCGGTGAGCAACGGTCCCTTCTAGGAGATGGAAAAAGGTCATAGGACATGGGTGGTAGTGGGAAGTGGCACTAAGAGAACTTGCCTGAGCATAATGCTCGGTTTGCTTTCTAAAGAAAATTTTGAGCTTGTTTGAAAACAAAACAAAACAAAACAAAACTAAGCGACAGATTTGCCTCAGAGCGTTTGGGGAAGATAAATCACACATTTGAAGCTGGTGGTAGACCAGCGGTGTGTGCTCGTTTCTAGAAGGGGAACTGCCTCGAGCAGAAACTCCTAGGGCACAGTGCACACTGCTCACTGCATCTCAGATCTGACATGCCTTCCCAACTACCATCCCCACAGTCATTCTCTCTCTGGTGGGTCTGGAGAGGAAACCCTTTATCTGTGCAGGTGTCGGGCAACTGGACGGGCAGTGTCTCCTCGCCCTGGTCACCCCTTAGCCTGAGTGGGAGGAGCTAGTGAAAGGCAGAGCCAGCTCCAAACCTGCCCAGTGCTCACTTCCTCCTGCCTTCCACTCTGCAGGAACAGGACTGTGCTCCAGTCAGCGGGGAGCTCTCCCCTGAGGCCCAGGACTGGTCCCCATACGCACTGGGGCATGCTAGCCGGCCTGGCAACCCCCTACTCTACCCCAACCGGCCATCTGTGGGTAAGCTGCCGGGGAGCAGGGTTGGTGTGGGCTCCCAGGGGTGTCCAGTCTTTGGAAGGGGGGATATTGTCACGTGTATTCTGTCTGTGATTGAGGTAGTTGGTCCCGCCTCTGTTGGATACGTTCATTGTGATGGGTCAGTCCTCTCTTAGGGTTGGGGAAAGGCCAGTGGTCAAAGCCGTACGGCAAATTCGGTGGCTAAAAGACTCTACCTAAAACCCTTTTCCTTAGAGATTGTCGCTGTTTGGTGTTTGTGGGAGGGTGTAGCAGGCCAGTGCAGTGCTGTCTGGTGTTCTGGAGCCCCCGTTCTAACCCAGCTCATTTCTAGGCACTGTTCCCCGGAGTATGACTCCCAGCACCACTGTGAGCTCCATTTTGAGGAACCCCATTTATACTGTGCGCAGCCACAGAGTGGTTCCCTGTGGTTCTCCACCCGTGCCCCGTGATGCTGGCTCCCACAGCTTGTCTTCCAGGTATGTCAAAGCACCTATACTATCCTTAGGACCAGCTGTCCAGTTTCCTGGTTGTGGAGCTATTCATACAGAGGCCTGTGAACAGAGAAGCCTCTTGACTTGCTAAAAAAGAGCTGAGGAAGCAGAACTGGGCTTAAAGGATGCTGTGCGAGCACACCCTGGTATTCAAAGAAACCTGAAATTAAGAAAAACTGGAGAAGGAGCTCAGGATCACCCTATTCATTTGTTTGGCAAATTTTTTTTTAAATGAGCACCTACTATGCCCCAATTGTTCTGGTCAGACAGTAGTAAACTTGAAAGGCAGCTTTCTACTCATGGGTTTTGTGCTCAGTGTGGAAGGCAGACAGATGTATACATGGTTCAGTGGTAAGTGACCCTCAGAAAGTGAAATGGGGTGACAGCTGGGCTGTAATTGGAAAGAGGGTGTCTAGGACACTGAGTGGTTGCAGAGGATACTGTAGCATAAGAGCAGCTGTTGTGACTAGAAGAACAGTAATGGCCAGCCATAGGGGTTGGACTCAGTGTTGAACACGTGCCTACATGCACAGTACCCTGAGTTTAATGCCTCAACAAGAAAAGCAAAACAGCAGTGCCCAAACAAAAGTTTGGGAGGAGCCTCTGAAAGGAGAGCTGCAGGGCTGAGGGCTGGGTGTCTGGGAGCATAGGCAGAGCTTGCCGGTGAGTCAGGGGAGGCCCAGACTAAGGCACAAACTCTGAGAGGCCTACAGGGGAGACCATGGGACGAGGAGTTTTAGGTGGAGGAAGAGATGTTATCACTACACAACCTAAACTACTTTGTTGGGACTGACTCCAGGCCAGTCAGTGTGAATAGTGCCTGGCTGATCTCTGCTAGCCCCGACTTCCTGGGCATGATGTCCTGAGTGAGGTACAACCCTGCTCTATCCAGGACCCTCAGTGTACATCCAGCCTCCCCCAGACCATGCCCACTCAAGGCAGAGTCTTGTTCTCCCTGTCCATCCAGCCCCCATCCTGGCCCTTGTGTGGTCTCTCTGCTGCTGACAGGTCCTGATAGATGCTGTGAGAAGCGGCTAGTGTCAGTCTGCTATCCTAGGCAAAAAGCAAGAACACCTTACGCTTCTGTCTCAGGGAAGGTTTCTCCCTGGTGGTCATGTCTGCTCTTAGCCCTTCTCCAAGGCCCCTCTTCTCTCTGATTCACTCACAGTGTCCAACATCAGGGACGCCTCAGCCTGGACCTGAGCCACAGGGCCTGCAGTGACTACTCTGAGATGCGAGCCTCCCAGGGTTCCAACTCTCTGCCCTCCAGTGCCCGCCTTGGTAACTACTATTCATGCTCGAGTTTTAGTAACCAGGGCTTTGGGTGGGCTGCCTACGTGACTCCTTTCCTTCCAGAGGCTGAGCTCAGCTCCTTCCTCTAGATGACTGATGTCCTGTGACCTGTCTGCCATATCAGTGTTTTCCAAACTGCTGCCTTTGCCTGCAGGGTTTATGATGGTTGCATGGTTTTCCAGGTGACCTCTTGATTGGAGTCCTGTTTCCTGACCCTGAGTTTGTCATTCTGGGTGTGCTATGTGTATACGTATGGGAAGTGGAGCTGTCATTCTGGGTGTGCTATGTGTATACGTATGGGAAGTGGAGCCCATAGTGTGGTATCCTGTTGCTTGGTAGCAAGACCCTGGGGGAAGTCTTTAGGGATTCAGAGAGAAGATGGAACATCTGCTGCAGCAGTTAGGTGACAGCTGCATTTTGGGGCATGTGCTCTTGTTCTGGAGCATTCCGGGTCTGCTTCTTTTTAGTTCTCTACAGATCATTTCCCTCAGGGATGTTCAACAGGCTTTATGTGTTGATGTGCTGAGTGGAGGTGAGGACCTAGAGCTGTGGTTTAGTCACGAGGCCTGACACCATGTCTCCTCCCGGAACAATAGGGTCTTCCAGTAACCTGCAGTTCAAGGCAGAGCGGATTAAGATTCCATTAACACCAAGATATCCCCGGTCTGTCATGGGCTCTGACAGAGGTAAGAATTGGGCATTCCCTCCTGTGCCTGCTGCCTGAGTCCCCTTGTAGTCATCTCTGTGGGCCAGTGAAAGTTGACTGTTGCTGTGGGGACAGTAGGCAATCCGTGGAGACCATCCTCAGGGCCCCGGGCACAGGGTGAGACCCACACAGCCTGTGTCGAGACGGCAGAGCCAGGGCCCCGGGCACAGGGTGAGACCCAAACGGCCTGTGTCGAGACGGCAGAGCCAGCCACCTCCATCTCTTCTTCCTTGTCCTTGGCAGGCTCATTGTCACATTCCGAATGTAGCACTCCTCCCCGGTCCCCGCTGAATGTCGATGCCCTGTCCTTCTGTAGCCAGCCTCAGACCTCAGCCTCCACTTTGCCCAGAATTGCAGTCAACCCCTCTTCCCATGGGGAGCGGAGGAAGGACAGGTAAGTGTAACGGACACTTCATGTCTGTCTGGTGATGGGGTAGTCCAGAGAGCCTGAGGTCTACTATAGAAACAGTGGATGCCAGAGACCCAGCAGGCGAGGTGTAGATGGCAGGAACAGAGCCGAGTGGGCCCTTCCCCCAAGCAATGACTAAGTATGATGCTAGAGATGGTCTGGTGGTGACAGGGATAGTGAAGTGCTGCTTAATGGCTTGCTAGACCCGTTTACAACACTGTTGTAAAACTCTCAGTTGCATGAATGTTCCTACAATTAAGTCCATTTTACGAGTGGGCTGTATCCACACCACCTGCAGGAGTTCTGTGGGTGCAAACCTGGCCTAACCAGGCTAGAACCAGGACTCATTCTTATCTCTTGGTCTTTGGCCCTCATGTGTAGTTTGCTGCATTCTTTTGGCTCTTTTGTCCTGCCCCCAAAGTGTGTGTGTGTATATACACACACATATGAAATGAAATGCATATAGGCAAGTTGATCTCTGAGATCCAAGATAGCCAAGTAAGCCCCTGTCTCAAAAACCCTAAATACATAAGTAAGGAAGGAAGTAAGGAGGTAAATAAAATAGATTATATTAGATTTGAAAACCTCAGCTTGTGAGAAAAGAAACTCAACAAGTATTATCCTGAGAGCCCAGGGCCCTGTCCCAGGGCATCAGCTGCAGGACCTAGGGCACTGTTCAGGGTCCTTTCTGGCTGGCACACACAAGAATGTGGAGGGATTTGCTCAGCTCTAGCTCTGGCTTCTCCAAGTGATGTGTGTCCTCAGAAGTAGAAAGGGCCTTGCCACGTGAGTGATGCACCCATCATCCGCACCCTGCTTTAGGAGAGAGCCAGGTAGGTGTGAGTGATTCCTGCCCTGCTAGGGCTCACAGTCAAGTTAGAGATGAGTGATGGGAAGATGGATGGAGTAGACATCTGTTTCTCTCCCTTCAGATGCAGTTGTTCACAGTCTTCATGAGGCCCTCTGTCAAAATCCATGCATGCATAGGTATGGACTGGCTTAGTTAGGGTTTCATTGTTGTGAAGAGACACCATGACCAAGGCAACTCTTGTAAAGGCAAGCATTTAATTGGGGCTGGCTTACCATTTCAGATGTTCAGTCCATTATTATTATAGCAGGAAGCATGGCAGTGCAGGCAGACACGGTGCTGGAGGGGCTGAAAGTTCTATACTTTGATCCAAAGGTAGCCAGGAGGAGACTCTCTTCCACACTGGGCAGAGGTTGAGCACTAGGAGATCTCAAAGCCTGCCTATGCAGTGACACACACTTATACCAACAAGCTACACCTCCTAATTGTGTAGCCATTTCCCATTGACCAAGCACAGTCAAACCACCACACTGATAGATTACTAGGAGTTTCTCCCACCCAGATGTGTTCTCTATCTTTCCATGTCAGGAAACCGGATTCATAGGGTCATTTGGAACAGTTTCCCCCCCCCCCCCTCCTCTCTCTCTCTCTCTGTGTGTGTGTGTGTGTGTGAGTGAGTTTCTCTGTGTCTGGCTGTATATGTTTGTGTGTCTGTGTGTTTGTGTTAAGGTATATGCACATGAGTGCATGTGTGCCCTTGGAGGGGAGAAGAGGATATCAGATACCGTGACGTTGGAGTTACAGATGGGTGTGAGTGGCCCAACGTGTACTGAAGTGAATCAGGTCCTGAAAGAGCAATACACCTTACTAAGAGTGAAGTTAATCTCTCCATCCCCAGCCTCTTAGCTTTTATGTGACACTATTAGATTTAGTCACCCTTTTTTTTTTTTTTTTTTTTTTTTCGGAGCTGGGGACCGAACCCAGGGCCTTAAGCCCTAGGCAAGCGCTCTACCACTGAGCTAAATCCCCAACCCCAGTCACCCACTTTTTTAAAAGATGTATTTATATATATATATATCTCCCTGGCTGTCCTGGAGCTCACTTTGTAGACCAGGCTGTACTCAGGCTGAGAGATCTGCCTGCCCTTGTCTCCCAAGTGCTGGAATTAAAGGCATCACCACCACCACATCTTTATAAGCTAACCTTACTATATTAATGTGGACAGAGGGAAGTGGAGTCACTGGATGAGGATGAACTTTGCTTGGAAAGTAGTCCTGCTGCTTCCTTGGTGTGGCTCAACTGCTCCGTCTTCTTAGGCTGGGCTGTGGGGGTAGTCTTTAGATGGCTGTCTGCTAAGGGTCCTGTAGCTGTAAACTACCTCGTCCTCTGATACATGTGCAATGGCAGAACTGTCTGTAGAGCTAGAAGGTCAGGGAAGACCTGTAGAGGGGTGGGTTTGGGAAGTAAAACTACGTGGTAGGGTGTCAGTAAAGTGTAAGAAGAATTTCATGGGAGCATGGGATGGTGAGATGGCTCAGCAGATAAAGGCATTTGTTGCCAGGCCTGGCAACCGGAGTTTGATCCTCCGGACCTACATGGTGGAAGGATAGAAACAACCCTATTCCCACTCCAAAAGTTGTCTTCTTATCCCCATACATACACATGGCATGCACATGTGTGCACGCATTTACACACAAATAAATAAATATAAAGATAAAATAGGTTTTGTTTTTTTTTTAAGTTAGAGGAAAAAAGCATTTTACTCTCTGCTATTCTAAGACACAGCATTGGGGACCCAGGCTGAGGTCTTCTGAACTTGTGGATGCTCTGTTTGCTCATGGTAGTGACAGGCCTGTCTCAACCTGGAACTTTCCATGGGCTCTAGAGGGGACCCCCTTCCTCAGCCTTTAACAGAGACCAAGAGGCCCTGGTGGGCTGCTGAAGCCTCAGCTAAGAAAGAGCTTATGAGAATCCTGGGTCTTCTTTCTGTTCAAGTGTGCAGTCCTTCCTTGAGTCCCTTCTCTCCTAACCTTTACCCATCAATGTGTCTCTTCCACCACAGAATCCTTCTGCGGCTGCCCATGGCCGTTAGACCCATGTCCTCCTTGCTGAGGAGTCTGAGGTTGGCCTGACATGAGGTTCTCACACCACTTCATGCCCTTGGATATGGGAGGCAGCTCCCTGGCTTAGTAAATGCATGGGCACATCGTTGCTCCAGTGTCCCTCAGCCCTCTCCTCATGGCTTAAAGCTGCTTCATTTTCATCCTAGGGACCCATAAGTATAAGAACTGCCTATTCATATCATTTGGGCTGGGGAAGAAGTTGCAATTACAGAGCCATCACATTTCCCTAGTGGCTGTCTTGGAACCTTCTCTATGGGATATGCATAGTGCACATGCTGATAGGATCTTTTCATCAAATAAAAACGTGTGTGTGTGTGTGTGTGTGTGTGTGTGTGTGTGTGATTTAGAATTCACATGAACATTCTCTGTCTTTTCTGTTTGTTTTGATGTGCTGTGTTTGTATTGCATGGTTTCAGGAATGTGTACCTTTGCCCAAAACTGGTTTGCCTTTTTCTATCATCACAACACCTGAGCCCCAAGCCATCCTCCACACTGCTGGCTGCATGCTGGATCTCGGCCTCCCCATTCTGCTTTGGGTCTGAGCCCTGAAACATTTGCTCTTTTTTTCCAGGCCTTTCGTGGAAGAGCCACGCCATGTGAAGGTGCAGAAAGGTTCAGAGCCTCTAGGCATCTCCATTGTGAGTGGAGAGAAGGGTGGTATCTATGTCTCCAAGGTGACCATGGGGAGCATCGCCCACCAAGCTGGACTTGAGTATGGGGACCAGTTACTTGAGGTAAGAGGGCATGTCCCTTCCTTCCTTCCCTCCTCTCTTTCTCCCTACAAAGCCATGTTCCCAAGTCCTCGTTCACGGCCTCGGTCATTGTCCATCATTGACTCCACCTTGGGCATCTTCCCAGTTCAATGGCATAAACCTGAGGAGTGCCACTGAGCAACAGGCCCGACTCATCATCGGACAGCAGTGTGACACCATCACCATCCTGGCCCAGTACAACCCGCACATCCACCAGCTCAACAGCCACTCCCGCTCCAGGTGAACTTCCCAGGGGGCTGTCATCCAGGCTTGGGGTGGAGCGATAGGTACAACGGGGGTTACTTACCTGATGCCAGTTCCAAGTTCTTGAGATTCTTCTAGTAAGGGAAGATGAATCACCTTGATTTGGAGCAAGGGGTATCCAGAGACAGGATCCTGAAACATTAAGAGTGTAGATGGCTGGGGTTGGGGGCACTGGCTCAGAATCCACTGTACCTGCCCCTAAACTGTGGGTCCCAGAGTAGGTGACAGGAGGGACAACATGTCCTATGCAGAGCCATCACACATGGATTGGCAGAGGTGAAGCAGACAAGAAGGGAGAGTGGCTTTGCATGTCCTCTGGGCTGGACACTTGTGGAAAGGGTCCCTCACTGGAGTCAGGCAGACCTCGTCTGAGTGTGTGAAACCAGATTCCTTACTCACAGTCGAGGCCTGTTGCCAGTGCAGGAGGGGTGGCTCCGGCTGTGTGTGTACATCACCGTCCTTCTGTTTTCCACCCCTAGCTCCCACCTGGACCCTGCTGCTGCCCCTCACTCTACTCTCCAGGGTAGCAGTGCTGCAACCCCAGAACATCCTTCTGTCATTGACCCATTAATGGAACAGGATGAAGGCCCTGGCACACCCCCAGCCAAGCAAAGCACCCCCAGCTCCAGGTCAGTATAGGTAACGCTGAGGGTCCATTTGACCTCCTTCTTACTGGAGTCTGGTGTCAACCCAGTGTCCTGCAGATTGGGGCAGCTCTGCCTGGGGATATTCCCACTGAATCCTAGCTGCAGGCAAATTGTCACCAGGGTTGTATCCAGTTCTGGGTGTCCACACATGTCTGGCTTCCTTGCTGTGTTCCCAGCATCTCCTGTGCCTCTTCAGTTTTTGGTGTCGAGAACCCTGCATGAGTTGGCATAGAAACTGCTCAGCTGTGTCCCTGAGTGAGCTGTCTCTAAGCATTGAGGCCAAGGCAGGCAAGCTCCATCCAGGAAGGCATGACTCCTAAGGCATTGAAGGACAGCTGAGCCAGAAGCATGGGTGCCACCCTTTGCTCTGTCCCCTACTGGCTTCCTCATTTTCCCTTTGAATGATTTGTGACCCTCTTTCTTCTGCCTCTCATATTGCTACCCTTAGCCTCCAACCCTGTACTGACTCAACAGAGGACGGCCTGTGACCAGTCCACTCTTTAGCTCTCAGGAAGCCCAGACCTTTGAAGCAGGCATTGGTCATAACTTTCTTCACTCAGTCTGCCTGTCTCCTTGTACATTAAGGACTTCATTTTCCTTCCCAAAAGGATTGTAGGAGATGCCAGCAAGAAGACTCCTGAACCTCGCATTGTTTTCATTAAGAAATCCCAGCTGGATCTTGGGGTGCAATTGTGTGGTGGGAACCTGCATGGAGTGTTTGTAGCTGAGGTGGAAGATGACAGTCCTGCTAAGGGTCCCGATGGCCTCGTGCCAGGAGACCTGATTCTTGAGGTGAGTTCTTCCACTGTGTGTGCCAGGCCATGTTCATGTGTTGTCAGCTCATGCCCTTTCACATGACACAGGGTATGGAATTTCCCTTCACTCAGTGACTTGTCAACGGAGGTTATTCGTGTTCTAAATGACAGGTACCACCAAGCCCCTGGGGCATGAGGTGGGCCCCTGGGGCATCCTATGGATCCCTGGCTCTGGTCTGGGACAACCAGAAGGACAGCCAGTCTCATGAGCCATGGGTCTCTGAGGTGGCTCCCTTTCTCACTGTCTGGGTCTCCTATCCCCTGGGGAAGATACCACGTAGATGGCTGTCGTAGTTAGGGTTACTATATATAGTTGCTGTGATGAAACACCATGGCCAAAGCAACTCTGGGAAGAAAGGGTTTATTTCAGCTTACTCTTCCAGATAACTGTCCATCACTGAGGGAAGTCAGGGCAGAACTCACACAGGCAGGAACCAAGTGATAAGAGCTGATACAGAGACCCCGGAGGAGCGCTGCTTACTGGTTTGTTCTCTGTGGCCCGCACTACCTGCTTTCTTATAGAACCCACAATGGGCTGCACCTTTCCACATCAATCACTAATTAAGAAAATGCTCTACAGGTTTGCCTACATCTCAGTCTTATGGAGGCATTTCCCCAGTCTGTGTTCCCTCCCCTCAGATGACTCTAGCTTGTGTCAAGTTGACATAAAAATAGCCAGCGCGATGCCAAGGACAGTTTCATAAGCAGAAAGTAGAGGTCATCACTGCGAGGTGGTTCCATTGGCTTTAGTAGCCATGAAGTCATACAGGGCGGGGGCACTGGGGAAGCCTGTAGTGGGGAGGCAGGCACCGTTCTTCAACCTCCTGAGTACCCAAGTGATCCCTGACACTGTTTTTCTCACCCTGGTACCATCCCTGGTCAGTATGGCAACCTGGATATGCGCAGTAGGACGCTGGAGGATGTCTATGTGGAGATGATGAAGCCTAAGGATAGCATCCGCCTGAAGGTTCAGTACCGCCATGAGGAGTTCACCAGGGTCAAAGGCCTGTCCGGCGACAGCTTCTACATCAGGTGCCAGCAGTAAGGGTTAGGGCCAAGGGAGGGGCTCTCTGTGGAAAGTTCATAGGGTGACACTTGCTCCCAGGGCCACCATTCAAATTGCCTTTGCCTATATGGAGTGCTTTTGTTTGTTTGTTTGTTTGTTTGTTTTGGTGTGGAGGGATTAAGACTACAGGAATTTTGAGACCTGAAGCCTCTTACCTTGTATGTTATGTTCCTACTGTGATGTCCCCTAAGTCTCTCAGAGCTCTCTGCAGTATGCATTGATTCCAGGTGTTCATGGTGCCTGTAAGTCATGTGGGCATCATGATGTGGGATGGCGGCAGGCATCTTCTCTGAATAGCTCGGGGCTCCTGTCATTTTCCCCTCAACCTGAGACCACAGAGTCAATGAAAACTTGCATGAGTGATGCTTTTCTCATCCTTCAGGTGGGAAGTAACATGTTTTCCATCCTAGGGAGGTGACAGTCTACAGGAAGCAATGGCTTTGACTTCAGAGACAGACAGATAGGAAATGTCTGTTAGAAAGGACAGGGCACAGGAAGTCTTTCTCTAGTAGGGATGAGCTCAGCATTAGGGAAAGAAAGTAGATAATTCTGTCCTGCTCTGTAACATATATGAGGGGCCTCTTTGGGATGACCCCAAATCCTTTTCTTCCTGATATCTGGAGACAGCACAGACAGATGCTCAAGAGGCAGGTGTGAGGTATGGTTTCTTCAACCCTGTGCCCTCTGTTCCATGGTCCAGGGCCCTGTATGACCGTCTGGCAGAGGTGGAGCCTGAACTGAGTTTTAAGAAAGATGACATCCTGTACGTGGATGACACATTGCCCCAGGGCATGTTTGGGTCCTGGATGGCCTGGCAGCTGGACGAGAATGCCCAGAAGATGCAGCGTGGGCAAATTCCCAGCAAATATGTGTAAGTCTTCTCTGTCTCCAGGCCAGAACCACAGGTGACCGGTGTGGAGTGGGACCTGAGCTGCTGGAGAGTGGACTCCTTTGGGAGCTGCAGCTCTAACACATGTGGCCCCGATCACTGTCCAGAAAGCTGCTCCTTGGAGTAGACAGTGTACAGAAATGCCACAGAGAGTCAGGATGCATAGTCTGTTTTTCCAAACAGTCATGAGGCTGTAATTCTTATTCAGACAAGTCCGTCCAAGTGACTGATGCAGGGGCATGTATGTTCACAAGATATGTGTAATCATCTCCACCATTATTTTATTTACTGACAGACAGACAGACACACACACACAGATTGGATAGGATCTCATGTAACCTCAGGTTGACCCCAAACTTGCTTTGTAGATGATCTTGAGCTGATCTCCTGCCTCGGTCTCGTGAGTGTTCAGATCATAAGCTTGTCCCACTACACTCAGTTTATGTGGTGCCTTGAGCATGCTAGGCAGGCACTTTATCAACTAGGTCACCATCCCAACTACTTCAGAATTAATTTTAAAGCATGTTCATCACTTCTGAAAGAAACCCAATTAACTATTACCCTGTGTTACCCTGTGTCTGTTTTTGGTTGCTGTAACAAAATATTTGAGGCTGAGAAATTCACAAGAAAAAGAGGTTTGTTTTTCTCTTGGTTCTGGAGTTGAAAGTGTAAAAGTCAGGTGGCCTCATCTGTTCAGCATCTGGTGAAGCCCTCTTTGGCCACTTCACAATATGGTAGGGGAGCAGAAGGAAGGAAGAGATTCTATGGCAAAACAGGAAGTGTCTTAGTGTTCTCCTGCTGTGAAGAAACACCATGACCACATCAACTCTTATAAAAGCAAGCATTTAAATGGGCCTGGCTTACAGTTTTAGAGGTTTATCTATTGTCGTGATGAGACACATGGCGGCATGCAGGCAGACATGATGCTGGAGAAGTAGCTGTAGATCCAGAACTATATCTGGATCTACAGGCAGCAGGGACTTTGACACTGCTTTTGACTTTTGAAACCCCAAAGCCCATTCTCAGTGGCACACTCCTCTCAACAAAGCCACACCTCTTAATCCCTCTCAAGTAGTGCCACTCGCTGATGACCAAGCATTCAAATCTATGAGTCTCTGGGGGCCGTTCTTATTCAAACCACTACACCAAGCACTACTACAAGTCAGGCGAGCTCTTTAACAACCTAGCATTGGAGGAAGTAACTGATTCCTTCTCAGGGTGGAGACCTAACCAATCTCCATTACACGCAGTCTCTTATAGACACCTCAGTACTCCATCTTAGTCCTGCTACTCAGGGATCAAGTCCCTTGAGAGTCACACTTAGACCCATATCCAAATCACAGCACACTCTGTCACTTACACTCCCCTGCCCTGAGCTATTCATTTGCACGTCAATCTTTAGGTTTCCCTTAGGCATTCCATGCAAATACAGTCACGCGGTCAAACTGTAGTGTTCAATCTTCCATGTCAGGAAAAACAGACAGCAGTGTCACACTGCCTTGAGCTTGGTGTCCTAGGAATTTACCTGCTCTCAAGCTAGACCCTGAACTTCTTGTTGCCATGGTGATGCCTGAGGGCCCTGAGGCATCGGAAAGGCCAGTAGTTAGGGAAGCCTGGGGGGTACCTGAGGGAACCTAGCTTCCTCTCTCCCCATGGTCTTCCTAACATTGTCATTCTCTGTGACTGCAGGATGGACCAAGAGTTCTCAAGGAGGCTCAGCATGTCCGAGGTCAAAGATGACAACACAGCCAAGATGCTGTCGGCAGCTGCACGACGTTCCTTCTTCCGAAGGAAACATAAACACAAACGCAGTGGGTCCAAAGATAGCAAGGACCTGCTCTCCCTGGACACCTTTTCCAATGACTCCATTCCTCTCTTTGAAGGCAAGTGCTGGGTTCATTCCAATGGGCTCCAGGAGTGGGGGTGTAGTGTATCAAAGCTTCACCATGAGACTTCACACAGCTTGCATGCCTTTTGGGTACTCATCTGTAGTCCACCAAGGCAAGGGGAGCAGAAACATGTCTGGAAGTCCTATGAGTACGTACTATGAATGACCACACTGGGACCAGCTATCAGGATGCAGATCTACTTTATTTAGGGCGATTCAAAGCTTGTAAAGTTTTGGGGGACTGAGGGTAAGAACACCTGGGGTAGGCAAAGGTCATTGGCTGGGGCCTTAGGCTATCTAACATACCTCAGGTGCTGGCTGAACAGGTTTTATCAGGATTATTGAGGCTTCCTGACATTTCTCAGGTAGAGGCATATGTGTTGGGGGGCTTAGAATCCCCCAGGCAAGGTCAGTGAAGGAGAAGCCTGCTAAGGAAGGGAGGGGGTCTCTCATATTAAACCCAGCCCAGAGGCTTTCCAGTCCCAGTGGACTTCAGCCTTAGTGAGCAGCTCTCTCAGACTGTCTGCAGGTAGGCTTTCAGGCTAGTAGGATGGGCCCGAGAATCTGCCAGTTCAGCATGTGACTGTAATCCTCAAGGTCTCTTCTCTACCACCATATTTATTTGTACCCCCAACCCTGTTTCAGGAAGGAGAAAGACAGGGATTAGGAGCCTGGGGAGATGGCTCATTACATAAAGTGCTTGCCGTGCAAGCACCCAAGTTCAGATCCACATAGCAAAAGCCAGGTGTGGTGTGTCTGTAATTCCAGCACTGGGAATAAAGAAAGTTTGAGGGGACTCATGGCCAACTAGCCTAGCTGAATGTAAGACTCCAAGTCATGCAGAGGCCCTGGGTCAGCAGAGTGGTTTCTGTGCCATGCATATTTCAACTGGCTTGTGCCTTTCTTGCTTCATTCACACCCCCATCAGTGATTTCCACTGGATCCTTCCAGGTAGGCTGCTGAGTCGGCTGGAGCTGTGGCTGGGTGTGTTCACTGTTCTGGGCAACAAGGTGTGGGGCCACTGGGCAGTAGACTGTGGGATGGGTTTCTTTCTTCCTCCCTCCTCCTTTCCTTCCTTCTCATCATTCAGATGAAGAAGATCTTGCTGGGTGTGGTGGTGCACACCCTTAATCTCAGCACTTGGGAGGCAGAGGCAGGTAGATCTCTAGGAGTGGATCTCTAGGATGGCCTTGTCTACATGAAAAATAACCAGGTCAGCTGGGGCTACATAGTGAGACCCTGTCTCAAAGAAAAAAAAATTAAGCACAGTGGCTGTTCCCTTTTACCATCAGCCCGTGGGGAGTTCTAGTCCGCTCTCAGTTTCTATATAACCTGTGGCTCTAGTGTGGGATTGTATGCATATAAATGCTATATATAGTTTAAAAGTACAGAAAGTTTATCTTTTGGTGATATTGTTGGCTCTGATTTGCCTATTTACCTCTAAAGCCTGAAACACTATCCTGACATTAACAGAGTAAGTTGCCGTCATGTTACTGTGGGGGTTTTCCTGTGGTTCTTAACCAGGACCACTCGCCCACCATCTCTCAGATGTTCAACGAGGGGCTGGTGGACGTGTCCGTGTCACTTCTATGGAAGCTCTGCACTGCTTATTTAAAAAAAAAAAATCCTTTATTTTGTATGTGTATGAGAGTTTTACCTGCATGTACATATGTTCACTACATGTGATGTGTCTACAGAGACCGGAAGAGGGTGTGAGATCTCCCTGGGGCTAGGGTGGCAGATGGCTGCAAGCCATACGTGTGGGTGGGTGCTGGGAACCTGGAAGGACAGCCTGTGCTGGTAACCACCGAGCCATCTCTCCAACCTCAGCACTCATTTTGAAACTGTTTTTTAGCACTGGACGCCTTCTGGATTGTTCTGTTTTCTTGCCACTGTTTTCTGTCCGTCTTATTTCCAGTGGTGTCCCCTTTGGAAAATCTGTAATGTGTGGTGTTCTTATTTCCAGTCCATTTTTGCTTGCTTAGTCTCCACCCACTTGACCTTTTTTCTGGCCACCAAAGTTCATACTTTGAGCTTCCTTATAGTTTTGTTTACTGTTCCTGGGGGACTGTAGGGTAAGGGAGGGGAGAGTAATGCAGTTTTTATAACATTTACTGTGATACGTTTACATTGTATCAGAGTATGCCCCGAGTTGCAGGTGTGGACAGGTGGCAGGACGTGTACTTGACTGAAGCACAAGTCTTCATTACTGTGTGACCGGTGACCGGATGTTTAAAGTCCCTGTGACTGACCCTGTCTTTTCTTTATGCCCAACCCTTCCTCCTCTTTCACGTTCTCTGTCTGTCCTTCCCTCTGCTCTGGGAATAATCAAGTATCTCTAATTACCTTGCCAGTTTTCAGTTTGAAGTCTTTTGGGGACTTCAGTGGCTCTAACCACAGGCACTCACATGGACCAGTTTCCTAAGAAGTCTGAAGTGCTGGCCCCTGCACCTCCACTCTCCACCACCCCAGCTTCGTATCCTCCTGTGGTCGCCCCAGGTTCACAGTTCCCCTTCCCCTCTCCTGCGTGTCTGAGCTTGTCTTTCTGCTTTCCTTCAACCCTTCTTCTGAGTGCTCAGTGTACACAGGGATGCATTTCTCCGTGTTTTGCCACTTTCCAGAGTTCCTCTTTTATATAGAATCTTAGATTGGTGTTCACGGCACTCTGGTATATCAAGAAGTTGGTACCAAGCCTCCTCTAGACACCCACATCTGTCTATAGGTGTTCTGGTAGCTCATGAATCACTGGTATGGGGTTTGCAGATGGCTTCAGTTCATCTCCCACATACTTAAGTGTCTCTACATTAGTTATAACACCTGATTTGAATATTTCCATCTCCAGTTGATCGAATCCATGAACTCAAAACTATGAATACAGAGGGCTGACTGCATTTTATTTAAGAACTTTTAATTACCATTCTTAGAGCTAAAAGAGATGACTCGGTGAGTAAAGGAGCTTGCTGAGCAAGCCTAGAGACTTGAGTTGATTCCCTGATCTCACATAAAGGTGAAAGGAAAGGATTGACGCTGTATCTTCTGACCTCCACACATGGCATGCATACCCCCCCAGCCCCTACCCACACACAGATGGCATGCCCAATTTGAAAAATGCTGGTTAAAGCTGGGAAGATTGCTCCATGAATAAAGCAAGTGCCAAGGATCAGGGTTCAGATCCCCAGCATTTATGTAAGTGCCATAGGAGAACTAGCAAGGAAGGCGGCTGTCAGCTTCTAGGTACCTGCGTACATGTGTGCCACGGACACGGGACACACATACACACACACACACACACACACACACACACACACACACACACACACACACACACACACACACACACACACGATGCTAGGGGGATACGTTTATGGCTGCTGTAACAAATCACTATGTATATTCATTCTGAAAGCCAGATGTCCAAGTCTAGTGCCATAGATCAAAGCCAGGTACCAGCAGCCGCTGCTGCCCTGTGAAGCTCCTAACCTCTGTTGGCTCTGAGCAGTGGCTGCCAACGGTCTTTTGCTTCTGGGCACATTACTATTGTCTTGAAACCTCTTTTTGCTCTCTATATCCCCTTCTCGACCCATGTCTGCTTCAAATTTCCATGTTCTGATGGGGACACCTGCCATGGCATTTAAGCTCCTCCCAGACAACTCAGGAGAACTTTACCTCTCTAGAAAAGGTAATAGCCATAGATTGTTGGGACCAAGAAGTGAGCCAGCTCTTGGAGCACATTTGCACCTAACAGATAATGGTTCTGTAAGTGTTGCCACTCATGCTTTTATGCTTAAGGTATCATCTAGGCTCATCATGGTTGGTCACTGTCTCTGTTGCTCACATCAGACCTTGCTCTGCTGCCCAGGTTTGTTTACCTTTTTGTTCTGAAGTCTACAGCTTGATGTTGGAGAAAGTTCTAGGCCATCATTTCCTTCAACCTGCTTCTATGGTGTCTTTGTTCTCTGGCCAGGTCGTGTCAGTCTCGTGTCTTCTGGATGCTTTCCCCTATTCTTTCCAGCCCCATTTCTCTCACTGCTTCAGCTGGCCAGGATGCTCCCCGAAGACTTCGTCCTGTGCTCTGTTCAATGTCTTAATTTCAGAAATTACCTTATCTAGTGCCAGAGTTTCCATTTGATTATTTTTAATAGGCTTTCATTCTCTTGCCAAGACTGCCCAGAACTTGTCTGTCATAATAAAACTCGGCACCTGTGAGGACTGTCTGGCAGCTGTCCTGACTAGGTGACTCTGAGTCATCTTGCTTGGGCCTTCTTTATAAACATGCCTGGAAATGGTCAGATGAACTGTCAAGAACAGGGAGGCCGAGAGTTAAGCCTTCCAGCAGCACCTCAGGAGCCAGCACTGGGGACGACCTGGGTCCAGCTGAGCTTACCTTGGGCTGGACTCCAACTTTCGTGCTGTGTGCAGTTCCCCCTGACCCCTAGAGCTGGCACCTGGGTCTCAGCCCCACTGCTCTGCGGTTTTGTGTTTTTCTTACACATTTAACTTCTTGTTTCTTAGAGCTTTGGAATTTGGTAAATGCTTCAGGGGACACCTCTGATTTTGACTTAGATTTCTAATTTGTAAATTTTCTTCATAGCTTGTGAGTGGGGAGATAGCTGTTATCTCTATTCATGCACACACATGGGATGCATGCCTTCCCCTACACACACACACACACACACACACACACACACACACACACACACACACACACCCCACATACCCTCTCTCCCACACATGGCATACATCCCCCCACCCCCACCCCCACAATTTAAAAAAAATGCTATACAAGAAGATGCTGGGGGAATTGTTTCATGAGTAAAGCTTATATGGTATGTGCACATGTGTGTTTATGGTTGAGCATGCACTCAAAGAGGACAGAGAAAGGCTTGCTTTATTTCTTTTAGACAAAGTCTCTTGCTGAACCTGGAGCTAGGCTGGCAGCCCTCGTCTCTCTGTCCCTTCATGGCTGGGGTTATAGCCAGGTGGCCATGGCCTTTTCCCTGGGTGCTGGGGATTTGAGCTCAGGTGTTCATGCTTGCATCCTCAGCTTCCTAGACTCACGCTCTCCGCCCTCCCTTTCCACTGCATTTTTTGGCTCTTCGGGTTGTGGCTGCTGTGAATGCCACAGTTTTGTCTCACTTGCTGTGGGTATTGCCTCCACTGTGCCTGAGTTCCAACATCCTGACAGCAGCTCTCGGCCCAGGCTTACATTTTACCTGTGCATAGAACATTGCAGAGTCCTCAAGAGAGGAACTTCCTGTGGTGCCTTCCACAAACAGTCTGAGGGAGAGATAGAGCTTCAAGCCATTCATGGTATCACGTCATTATAGTTGGATGCACATAGTAAGCAAGCATACAGATGGGTGTTTTGAGGCTAGACAATCCCTACTCTTCGTTTTGTTAGTGGGTTTGGTCTTTGCACATGGGTATCTGTGGTTCCAGGTAGCTGTGCCACTGCCTTCTACCTGTAACCATCCCCACAGAGTCCTGGCCTTCCTACATCTACCCGCCACAGTTACCTTGTGCCCTTTTCCAGCCTGCTCTTCTCTGACCTCATCCAGTTTGAACTGGCTCACCCCAGCATTTCCCTAACTTTTCGCTCTCATACCTGGAATCCCTTATGCAGCATTTGTCTAGGTAACTGGTGTTGCTGCCTTGGGGCCCCAGGTAGCACGAGCTTCCAAAGGGCAGAGACTGGACACTTGTATCTTTTGGTGTTTCTGAAAAGCCAGTGTACACCATCTGGGGGTCTCTAGGAGGGCAGTTTGCCTGTTAGTTTCTGACTATCTCTTCCTGTGAGAACTTTGTGCATCTGGGGTTGGGGTTCATATTGTGTTAACTAAGAAGGTAGCTTGATCACTAAAGCTGAATCAGAGCAGCAGCTAAATCATCAAAGGAGGCTCATCCACCTACAACATACAGTCTGAGCTAGTGGGCAGCCCAGGGATGTGGCCTTGTGTTCAAAACCCAGGTCCCTTCTGTCTTCTGGCTCAGACATTTCCCATCTGTACGGGAAGAGCTGTCTCAGGGCACCACTTCTTCTGCTCCATGGGCAGGGGCCACAAGTGGACCTCATCACCCTATCCTTCTTTCTTGTTCATGTTCCATGGCTTCCAAACCTTGGAGCTGTGTCTTGAGGAAGACACGAAGTGGGTATAGTGGGCATGGGATAACTGAGGAAGACCTGGAGTAGATGAAGAGTAAGATGACTGAGTATCAGTTGTTCCCAGTGTCCTCAGAGGCAGAGGAACTCCTGCAGTCTCTGCAGTGGTTCTCTGAGTGGTCATGCTCTGGTGTGCCTGAGATGTAGAATTGGTCCTGATAAAGCAAGGCAAGCTGGCCACTGTCAGCTGACCTAGCTTTCAGAGATAAAGAAGACAGACATGGCCAGGTAAGAAAGGTCAGGGTGTGGCTGTCCAGTTCTGCTCTCTTCTGTCCAGGCTGGGCCCATGACCCTGCCCCTCTGTCTCTTAGACTCGGTGAGCCTGGCCTATCAGCGGGTCCAGAAAGTGGACTGTACCTCTCTTCGACCTGTCCTCATCCTGGGTCCTTTACTGGACGTGGTGAAAGAGATGCTGGTAAATGAAGCACCTGGCAAATTCTGCAGATGCCCACTCGGTAAGAGATGCCCATCCCTGTGCCCACTAGGTGTGTCTGTCCCTATCTACTTATCCTTCTGGCCATGTAGAGTAATTGCCATGCAGAGTCTAAGGATCCTACTGATGTGTACAGGTCCTGCTTGTGGCTCTCTGTTCTGGACGAGAGAGCAGATAGCAGTTTGGGTCTCTATGCTGATAATTAGTTGCTCTGTCTGCATTGGGGCCTTTCTGTGTACCCAGCACCTTGACTTCTGCATCTTACCATACAGAGGTGATGAAGGCCTCCCAGCAAGCCATTGAGCGGGGTGTTAAAGACTGCCTGTTTGTGGACTACAAGCGGAGGAGTGGCCATTTTGATGTTACCACGGTAGCTTCAATAAAGGAGATCACAGAAAAGGTACGTAGGGCTCGGGCCCAAGGGCTGAGCTCCTCTGGTATCTGGAACCCTCTGCCCTGGCTCTTGAGCCTCAGCTAGCTCACCTGTCTAGGCCTCTGCTCTTGGTCTCATCCTCCTGGGTACTTTGAGTCTCTGCCTTCACCACTAATACACAGATCCCTGAGAAGTACCTAGGTGTCACCAGCATTGTGGGTACAAGCAGCTCTGCTTTCTAAGGGGTACTGAGGAGAGCTTTAAACTCTGGGAAGGCCTTCTCCTAGACCATTTTTAGATGGGTCCAGAGAGCCAGCCTCCTCCCTCCCCCATAAAGGCCAAGAGTATCTCTTGATGCTTTTGACATCCTGGAGTCCATATGCCAGGAACTGTGTTGGCTGCAAGGTCTGCTAGCGAAGTAGACACTCTAGCTGCTCCTCAGCCTCTGGCCTCTTGTCTTCTCCAGCTGCTTCTCTGGTCTGCAGTTCCCTCTTCTACAGATAGTGTGAGCTGCTGGAAGCTGGAAATGCCCGTTACTTTTTTGTTGTGGACAAGCTTCAGTTAGGAAATACACATCAGTGAGGAGAGCTACATGCAGGGTCCTGTAGTCCTTCTTAGGCTGACCCCCTTTCTGGAGACTGAGGGGCTCGTGGGGTATATTTCTCTTATAGCCAGGCAAAGCTGTGTGCTCCCCTCCACCACAGTTCCCCATTCTTGTTCAATGAAACAGATTTGTGAGGCCAGGGTAGAGTGGGACTCCAAGAAAGTGTCCACACTGAGGTGTGGCTTGCCGGCCAGTTCCTACACACACCTTAGTAGTCATCAGTGGATGGGGGAGGGAGAGATCCCCCAGTGAATTCCCCCTTCCTGTCTTAAGTGGTCTTCTAGAAACCTTGCTTGTGTTGTCTGGTATTTTTAGTTTAGAGGAAGGTAGAGTTGTGTGGGGCAACAGTGGGTCCTGAGGTGGGCAGAAGATATGTCCTCTTCCCTGCTGTCTGTATTCATTCTCTGCCACTGTCCTTCAGAACCGGCACTGTCTTCTGGACATTGCCCCGCATGCCATTGAAAGGCTACACCACATGCACATCTACCCCATTGTTATCTTCATCCGCTACAAGAGTGCCAAGCATATCAAGTAGGTGTCTGGGCCCGCTGGCTTCCTACTGGGGGTGGGCTGGATGCTGGGACAGCGGCACTCACCTCAGACTCCCTTCAGACCTGGGCAGGACCTGTTAGCCAAGCTTTGCACCTCCTTCCTGATGGGCACAACCACACTTCCAGAGTACAGCTGGCTCAGTCAGCAGAGTTCCCTTTCCTCTCAGCATGCTGTGCAACAGGCAGGGGTAGCCTGAGCTAAGTCCAGCTCAGCTGTACTCACTGAGACCCCTCTCCACCTGGCTTTTCTGTGCTGATGAGCTCCTGGTGCCTGTGTTTGGAGCCAGCTAGTGTGTCTGCCAACTTTGTTCATATCCTGGGGTACCAAGGTGCCCAGGTTCCCTGTCAGCCAAGATGCTGTTGATTTAGGGGAAAGCTCCCTAGATCCCCTGCACTGCCTAGCCAGTATTTGTCTTCATGGAGGCCCCTGATACCTGGACCAAGGAAGCAAGAGGAGACCAGGGGTAGGTTCAAGACTCATCCTAGTTCCCTGCCTGCCCCCACAGGGAACAGAGAGACCATGTCTACCTGAGGGACAAGGTAACACAGAGGCATTCCAAAGAGCAATTTGAGACAGCACAGAAGATCGATCAGGAGTACAGCAGGTACTTCACAGGTAAGTAACCAGGAGCTGGACTTTCCCTTAGCGCTAAGCTGCCCCATACCCTTCATTACATAGACATTCAGCCCAAAGGCCCAGGCCAGGGTCAGAGCTGATCCAGGTGGCAGGGTTACACAAACCAGCCTTTGGGCGTGGTCTGACCACAACATGCAGTAGGAGCCGACTCGGCACAAACACCCAGCAACATAACACGCTGACCCCAGACAGGCTGGGAACCGCAAGAGCCCAGGTGGACCAGCGGTGTCGGCAGCTGTCTATCCTGAGTGCTGTCCAGGGCATCTCGTGGGGGTGGGGAGAGGTGGGGGAATGAAGGTTGAAGTGGGTTGGTGAAGCAATTCCAGTCTCTGGTTGCCCAATGAACCCTGTTGACGAAGGTTTCTGGCTTCCCTGCCTCCACTGGGTAAAGTAGGAGCTGGTGGGGGCATCTCAGCTGTCACGAAAGGATTCGGCTCTAGTTGAGTACTTCCATGGACCCTAGCCTTGTCTCACTTTCATTCCCAGCTTATCACAGACCAGGAGACCAGTAGAAAAAGGAAAATGTTAAATTTAAAAAAAAAAAAAAACAGCACAAACTATATACTGATTTGTTTTTAAATTAGGTTAAACAAACAAAATTACATAAACTTTGTTACTTTCTGAATGTACCTGGCCCTCTGAGGGTTTGTCCTCTCTGCCTTGGAGTAGCCTGTACCCTGCTGCCTTCCCCTCTCCCCCACTTTCTACTATGCCCCCAGGGTGCTTCTTTAGTGCCCCCCAGTACAGAGTAAGCCAGCCGGTCTCTCCTACCCAGGCACTGTGGCAGGCAGTTTGTGAACAATCAACTTAGTCCAGTTGACTGCTGAAAGCAGGAGGGTCATGTGGGGGAGAGTCAAGGAGCCCACAGACAAGCAAACAGGAGAGTTCAGGCTGTGTTCATTTCCCTTAGTGGGCAGGAATGTCTGTCTTAGAGCTGACCTAACCTGCTTGTGTTTGGTGGACTTCTTTGCAGGGGTCGTTCAGGGTGGAGCCCTGTCCAGCATTTGTACTCAGATCCTGGCAATGGTCAGTCAAGAGCAAAGTAAAGTCCTGTGGATACCCGCTTGCCCACCCTAGCAGCAAGCTGTGCAAGAGGCACCTCCATGACTGGATGGTGGGGACAGCTGGCTGGCTCTTTTCCAGCCAGTAGAGGTCTGTCTGTCTGTCTGTCTATGAACAAGCTGGGAAGGACCTGGAACCAGGACTCCAGGAACACTTCCTTTGTTAGACAGAGAGCCACAAAGATTTGGGCCCAGCTGGTAGACAGCACCACTCAACACGTGCTCTTTA
Organism: Rattus rattus; assembly: GCF_011064425.1. Classification (NCBI taxonomy): domain Eukaryota; kingdom Metazoa; phylum Chordata; class Mammalia; order Rodentia; family Muridae; genus Rattus; species Rattus rattus. The sequence continues at coordinate 93,852,412 of NC_046165.1, read as the reverse complement.
AAACAAAACAAAGCAGAAACACAAAGACTTGGCCCTCCCACAGCCAGCCCAGCAGAGGTGCTGCAGGACCTTCCTGATCACAAGTTTACAAGCCTTTTCTAAGTATTTGGTTGTCTATGTTTACTTGAATGGCTCCATGTTGTTGGTGCCCAGCCCCTGATCCCGACCCATGACTCCCTGTTGGTTTGATGTTACCGTCTTGGGCAGGACAATTCTGGAACCTTGTTGTGGGGTAGGGGGATGCTTTCCTTCAGGAGGTTCCTGTCAGTGGGACCAGAACTTTGACAGACTTCCTGCTCCTCGGTGGCCCCTCCCCTGGAAGACGTCACAACTGCAGGTGCTCAGACCACTGCTGGCACCAGAACCAGTGCCTTGGTGGGGCCATCTTGCCATGGCAGCCCTCCCACACCAGGAAGGTGGCTTTGGCATTCTTGCGGATTCACCTCTCGGCCTTTCTCCTGCCTCCCTGGCCTCATTTCTTCTCCAGCTGCAGCTTATGTTAAGCATCACAGTCTAGTTAGTGCTAGACTTCCTCAGCAGTGTAAGATAACCCTTACGCTGGCATGGAGGTAGCAGCTCTTTCTGGCATAAAACATTCATGTCACAGACTTTGAAGCCAGAGCTTCTAGTGGGTACAATGGTCAGACTCGTAAGAAGAAAACCTGTGAGCATTTGCATCCTGATCACATTCTCAGCCTGATTCCACGAGGACGTGCCCATTCTTTGTTGGGTTTCTGTTTTTGTTTCTTTTCTTTCAATCTATTTTTCTTATCCCCACCCCCACCCCCACCGCACTTCTGGTGCCAGACCTAACCTTCTAAAGAGCTCATTCAGTCCCTTCTTCAACTGTGTGTCCTGTTAATAGGTACTGTACTGGGTTCTGTGTGTCATTGGGATAGGACCTATATTTTAATACTGTTCCTAACATTTCATTTTACTAGCAAGAAATCTTTGATTTCATTTTATTCTTTGTAATTCTAGACATTAGATTGTAGTTTGGCCATTATTGACATTTTTTTTAAAAGGGATATATTTTCTTGCACAGCTGTTTAAAGAGAGAGAGAGAGAGACACAGTTGCAGCCCTCAAGGCTGTTCTGTGCCTTACAGGCACACATTTTCTAGCTCAGACAACTAAGAAAAGCCACAGACCACTCTCAAGGTCTTACTCTGCACAGTTTCAGGTCAGGGGTTATTTCCCTGGTCATAGGCCCTGTTCAGTGTTCAGCGAGTGGGCAGGTACGGATCTGACAGGTGGGACATGCTGTACTAAAATGTTACTTTGTATCAAAACCAAAACAGACTTCAGTACAACAAATAAAGGTCAGTTTGTGTAACCTGTCTGTGTGTGCAGATCCTGGTGGATGCAGATCCTCTGTTCTACTCAACCTGATGTAGCTTCTGTCCTGGTCTCTCTTTACTCTACCCCAGGCCTTGTGTGGCTCTGGCTGGAGGCCTTGTATAGCTTCTCTCCACTGGGACCCATGCAGTGCTGGAGCCTGCAGTCCCCTGGCTGATGAATGAGGTCCACTGACAGTTGGTTGTCTATTACTCAATGCACCCACCTCTGCCTGACTCCTGCTGTGCCCTGCCATCTGTCATCTGCCAATTGGTGCATTGGGTGACAAGCCCTCAGGTCCTCATGTCTAAGCCTCCAGGGTCAGACTGCTGAGAAGCAAAGAGGAAGGAGCATTGGGGAGTGGTGGGATAACGACAATGACCTAGGGTGTCCACATTTGATGCCCAATATGAAGCCTCAGGTTAGAAATGCCCTACCTTGCTTGGGACCCTATTGTAAAACCTCAGATCATCACACTGTAACACACAGGGCCCCAGAATCAGCCTGCAGAGGAGGCAAGCCCCAGGTGCTGGAAGAACTGGGGGAGTAGAGGAGAGGCATAGCCTGTGGTTACAAGGAGGCAGGGCTTACTCAGGCCTAGCATACTGCCTACCTCTACCGCCCACATGTGTGCGTGCATGGGTGTGTCAGCATCCGGAGTCTATCCTTCTCTCCCTGTTCTTCCCCTTTGAGATAGGGCCTCTCAGTGAACCTGGAGTTTACTAATTTCCAAGACTAGATTCTCTCCCCTCCACCTTCACAGCTCCCAGGTTATAGATTTGCATTACCACCTCTGACCTTTCTAAACATTTTTTAACATAGGTTCTAGGATCTGAACTCTGGTTCTTAGGCTTGCACAGCAAGCACTTTACCTACTAAGCTGTCTCCCCAGCTCTTCTCTGCCCCTTCTGTTTTCAGGGGCTCAGAGAGAAAGTGCTGCCAAAGCCCCATATGCCAGTGTGGTGGTCAGACCAGTGTGGGCAGACCTGGTGCTGATGACTCACCCGGCAAGTTCCACCATGGCCTTATTCACTTGAAGGGTGGGCTAGGCTCGCCCTGACTTGTCCAAACACATTCACGAGGATTACTGGCAGTCCAGATCTCACATTTAATTGTTATCAAACACAGACCTTAGCAGTCCCCACTTCTAACACCATGACATGATGTACTTCTCTGTGCCCCTGTCTTTCCCAGATCTATTGGTAGCTTGGTTCACTTTCCCTGTTTACAGCAGAAGGCCATGTGTGTCTTTGAGATCATGGACTGGTTTCTAAAGGCCCGGAAGACTAGCAGGGCGGCCCTAGGGTGTTATACTGCAAGCAGCCATGAGATGGGGCAAATGAGCTTTCAGGGTTTGTGCCATTGGGTTTGGTCTCAGCCACATGGTTTTGTGCCCACTGTGGCATTTGCATAGAGTCCCTCAGATCTGGAAAGGCCAAGCTGACATGATGGTACCTTCAGCCTTGGTGTTTGTGCCCAAAGAGGTTGAAACATGGATGGCTCCTCTATTGGTTACTTTGCTTCAGGTGAACAAAGACCTGACCGAAAGCAGCGCCAAGAAGGGTTTATTCTGGGTTACAGTTGGGGATTAGTACATCATGGTGGGGAAGGTATGGCGGCTAGAGCAGGAAGCTGGCTACATATATCACCTCTGCAGTCTGGAAGGGAAGGGAAGAGAAAGCAGGAAGTGGAGCCGATCTATAAGTGGAGACCAAGTGTTAAACTTATGGATTTCTGGGGGACATTTCAACTTTAAGGCATCCTTCAGGATTCTGTGATGCAGATATGGGGATAGTTCAGGAAGGATCAGTGCTTAGGATTAGTGAAGGCTTTTACAGGCAGTGCCACTGTGAGCATAGAGGACATCCACAGTCTGGGAGCTGGAACCGAGCAGGTCTTGACCCTGGGCTGTTCTCCTTGGTTAAAAGCAAGTCTTGAAATATAGACAGCAAAGCTTGTAGGAGGGGTTGTTCTGGAAGCTTAAGTGGCTACCCTCTTTGAAATTGGCAGGACCAGAGGTTCACCTGAGTCATATGTGTCAAGGATAGAAGAACAGGAAAATGTACTGCACGAAGGGCCCAGGGACAGCGCTGAGGAACAGTCCTCAGAGAGGGCAGGTCACCAGAGGCAGGAGCATGGGGAGGAGGCAAGGTCCTTCACTGCATCCTGCCATTAACTATTGGGTATCTTCCTCAACTTCTGTAGTCCTTTAATCTACTTATCTTTCATATCTACCTACCCTTCATATCTATCCTTCATAACTACCCGTCATATTTATCCATCCATCCATCACCCATCCACCCATTCATCCACCCATCCACCCATCCATCATCCTTATCTTTCATCTACCTATCTAGGACATCTTCCACTTTCATAATCCATTTATATATTATCTGTCCGTCCATCAATCCATGCACATACACACATAAATATAAATCTAGATTCCACATATGAGAAAAGATACTCTTTCCAAGTCTGGCTTATTTCTTGTAATATTTTCTCTCGCGTTCCATCGACTTTCTTGCAAATGTCATAGTTTCACTTTTTTTTTTTTAAACACTCAAATGAAACTGTCCTGTGCAGGAAGGGACTCATTTTCTTGACTCATTCATTCCTCTGTTGATGGGCATCTAGACTGGTTACAATTTTGGGCTATTGTGACAATATCTCTGTGACACGCTAACTCACCAACCTTTTGGATACATGCCTAGGAGCACACTAGCTAGAGCATGTGGTGGCTCTGTTTTCCTTTTTGAGGAACCTCCACATGGATATCCACAGTAGTTGCACCAGTGTGCACTCCTACCACAGTGGGTAAAACATCTTTCCCGGCATCTTTTGTGTGCAGTCCCACCAGAGCAGGTAAAACATCCCTCTTTTCCAGCATCACTGGTTTTCAGACTAGAATGAGATGGATTGTCAAAACAGCTTTTATTTGCCTTTTTTTTCTTTTTTGTGGCTAAGCATGTTGAAGATGTTGAATACTATTTTCAATCATTTATTGGGCATTTATATTTCTTTTGAGAACAATCTATTTAGTTCATTAGCTTATTTATTGGATGATTTATTTATTTTACATATGCTAGATCTAGAGTTGGAAAAGACTTTTTCCCATTTCATATTCTCTCTTCACTCACTCGAGTGACTGTTTCCTCCTAAGTGGAGCTTTTTAACTCCATGCAGTCTCACTTGTTGATTGTTGGGATTATTTTGCCCATGAAGAAAACTTGAAGTGTTTTGCCCTGTTCCTCCTGCAGACTCAGATATTTTTCAAGCCTTACATCAAGGTCATCGATCTGGTTTGAAATGATCTTTGTACAGGGTGAGAGGTAAGGGTTTAGCTTTACTTTCATTTCAAAGCACTATTTTTCAAAGAGGTCCCCCTCCCCACTAATGTGTGTGTATTATTTGAGGAATAGAATTCATGAAAGTCATGCAAGTAGAAAAGATCACACAGAATTAACCAGATGCAGGGCCTATTCATCTCAATGAACTTTACCATTGCTTATGCACATAGTCACCCCCCAACCCAAAGACCAATGAATTAGAACTGCAAGGACAGTTAGCTACCGTCTGTGTTCACCATTCCTTTCCTGTTCTTTCTATGTCTTATATTGTATCTCTGAGTTCGAGGCCAGCCTGGTCCACAGAGTAGGTTCCAAGACACCCAGGGCTGCACAGAGAAACCATCTCGAAAAACAAAACAAAAAAGTTTAAAAGGGAAGAAAAGAAAAATGTATAAAAAAAAAAGTACCTCAAATTTTCTTTATCCCTTCATCTTTTAATGGACAACTATATTGATTTCTATTCTTTACTATAGTGAATAAAGCAATAATAAACATGGAAGAATTAATAAATTTCTACGGTATGAAGTTCTTTCATATAGGCCCCAGGATAAAGCTATTGGATCATATCGTAGTTCTATTTTTAATTTTTTAAGACAATTTCCACAATGGCTTCCAGGTGTGATGACATTCTGACTAGAGTAAGGTGCTATCTCAGAATTGTTTTGTTTTGTTTATTGTCTTATTTTTTTCAAGACAAGATTTCTCTATGTAACAGCCCTGGTTGTCCTGGAACTCACTCTGTAGACCAGGCTAGTCCCAAACTCAGTCATCTTCCTGCCTCCGACTCCTAAGTGTGGCATCATCCTCACCCGGCTTGTATAAGACCTTTTATCCAGTTTCCCCCAATACCATTTACTTATGGAAGGAGCTTCTTCCAATGTGTATTATTGATCCCTTTGTTAAGGATTACATGTGAGTTTGTTCCTGAGTCCTTTGCTTTATTCAACAACCTGCTTTTCTTCCATAGCCATACTTTTTTTTTTATTATAGTTCTGTGGTGTTACTCAAAAGTGGGCATTGTGATACCTGTAGCATCCCTTCTTCAGCTTAGCATTGCTTTGACTACCCAGACTGATTTTATTTCATTTTTTGCTTCAATGTAGATTTTAGATGATGGTGATGATGATGATGATGGTAATGATGGTGATGATGATGGTGATGGTGGTGGTGATGGTGGTGGTGATGATGATGGTGATGATGATGATGATTATGTTCTTTGAGAAAGTATCACTGGAATTTTAAAGGGACTACATAGAATTTATGACCACTTCAGGTAAGACAGCTATTGTTGCAGGATTAATTCCTTTAGTTTTGAAGATTCTGTGAATGGTATCTTCTTTCTCCCTAATTTCTCTCTTGGCAAGTTTATTAATGTTTAGAAAAGCTACTGATTTTTTGTTTGTTCATTTTGTATCCTTGCTAAAAGTGTTTATCAGATGAGGTTTTTTGAAGTTTCTAGGGGTTTTTTTTAAGATTTAATTTTATGTTTGGGAGTTTGCTTGTATGCATGTGTGTTCTCGTGTGTGTGTGTGTGTGTGTGTGTGTGTGTGTGTGTGTGTGTGTGTGTGTCTGCAGAGGTGAGAAAAAAGGCTTCAAGTCTCTGGGAACTAGAGTTGCAAATGGTTTCAAGTTACCGTGTAGGTGCTGGAAGCCAGTCATGGGTCCACTGTAAGAAAAGCAAGTGTTCTTAACCTCTGGTGATCTCTCTAGTGTCTTTTTAGTATGGGACCATGTTGTCTATAAATGAAGACAATTTGAATTCTTTCCAAAAAATATCCTTTATGTCACTTTCTTGTTTTGTTCTAGGTAAGAGTTCAAGCACTGTTAAATAAGAGGGGAAAGAGTAACACTCCCATCTCATTTTTATTGTAGAAGAAATACTTTGGTTTTTTGCCATTAAGCATATAATGCTGGTTACAGGTTTGCTTTGAGTTGTGACTTGTCCTTTTATTTATGACCTTGAAAATTTCACAGTGTCATTTGAGATGGTGGTGGTGGTGGTGCATGTGTGTTGTGCTCTTCTTTGCGTTTATGTGTGGAGGCCAGATTGAAGCTAAGTGTCATCCTCTGTCATAGCCCCTAATTTTTTGAGACAGAGTCTGTCCCTGAATGTGGAGCTCAGATTGTACCCTCCCAGCCCTGGGGTTATAAATTTGTGACTCTGTTCCTGGATGTAATGTGGGTGTTAACAATCCAGACTCAGGCCATCACACTTGTGCAGCGAACACTTCAGCTATTAAACCATTTCCCTAGTCTCAGATTGGATTCTCCTCCTCCACTATGCAGCCCCAGGTCACATGAAACTCACTATGTAGACAGAGCTGGCCTCAAACTCACCTGGCTCTACCTTCTAAGTGCTGGGATTAATGATGTGCACCACCTGAGCTGGCCCCGAGATTTTTTTTTTTTGTTTTAAATTTATTTTTGTATATGAGCACACTGTAGCTGTCTTCAGACACCAGAAGAAGGCTTTGGATCCCATTACAGATGGTTGTGAACTACCATGTGTTTGCTGGGAATTGAACTCAGGACCTCTGAAAGAGCAGTCAGTGCTCTTAACCTCTGAGCCACCCCTCCAGCACATTTTGTTTTGTTTTAATATAAGCATGCAGGAAGCTTTATTCTTAGAATGCTCTCCTTGTGTTACAAGAGTTCTAGTAAGTTGTGCTTTCATTGTTGTTTGACTCTAGGAATCTTTAAATTTTTTATTAGGTTTCCTCAGGGACACATTATTTATCCACGGGCCTCTGGGTATTTACACACTCACTCTGGTTTTCCTTGTGATTCCCTTCTATTTTATTTCCCTATAGTCTTATGAAATAGAAAAACATTTCTTTGATTATTTTTTTTATCTGTTAAAATTTGCTTTGAGGCTGAGAATATGGTCTGTTTTATGTGTATCTATGTTTTGCTTGTGTGAATATCTGTGTACCACATGCATGCGGTACCCATGAAGGCCTGAAGAGGGTGCCATGTCCCCTCTTAAAAATGTTACACTAAAGACCAGAATTTCAGATGATCACAAGCTGCCACATGTGGAAGCTGGAAATCCAATCTGGGTCCCCTAGAAGAGTAGAATGTATTTTTAACTGCTGAACCATCTCTCCAGCCCCTTGTCTATTTTAGAAAGGTTGTGTGGTCTGCAGAAAAGTATCCATATTCTTTATCTGTTGGGTGGAATATCCTACAGACATTTGCTCTATTACGTAGTTTAATTCTGAAGCTTCTTTGTTAATTTTTAGTTTAGATACCTGCCTAGCAGTGAGAGTGGGGTGTTGGTATCTGTCACTCGCTACTTTGCATCAGTGCCTATCTGGCTTTTTATGGCCTTTGGTGTTTATTTTATGAAATTAGAAGGTCTGATGTTTAAAAACATTGGTGTTATTATTTTAATGTACATGTTTTGCCTGCATCTATGTGCATGCACTTCACATGTGCTTGGACCCTGTGGAGTCCAGAAGAAGGTGCTCGGTCTCCTGGAATTAGAATTATGGAGAGTAAGTTATGTTGTGGATGCTGGAAACCAAACTCAGGTCCTACAGCCGCAAGCTCTCATGCCTGCTGAGCCATCTCTGCAGTCCCACATGAGTGTTTATAATCATGTCTCCTTTTGAAGACTGTTTCATCAGAGACTGTAATGGCTACATCAGCTTTAAGATTTGCTTTGATCTCCAGTCTGTGATGGTTGTTTCCAGTCGGATGTGGGTTTTAGAGGCAAGAGACAGTTGGATTGTATTTTATAATCCACTCAGCTAGTCAACATCTGTCATTTTGCTGTTTGCTTTCCTTGTTGGAGTGTTCCTGTCCCTTGCCTGTTAGTCCTGGGGTTTGGAAGGCTTACTGTGCCAGGCATGATGGATTCCTTCTAAGCCCTCATTGGTTTACCTGTCTCTCACATACCTTTGCTGAGCTATTTTTATACAGCCTTCCTTTTGTGTGTGTGTGTGTGTGTGTGTGTGTGTGTGTGTGTGTGTGTGTACAGTGTCTCTTTAAGCATCTTCTGCAGTACTGTAGGTCACTAGCTGCTTTGGTCTGTGCTTGTCTTGAAACAACTCCATTTCTCTCTCAATTATATAATCAGCTTTATAACACACGGCTATCTTGGTCGCTTGCAGGCTTGAAATATACCACTCCATTCTCTATTGACTTCTAGACTTTCTGATAGAGGTCTGATGCTATTCTGATGCTTTGCCTTTGTAGATGAGTTGACATTTTGATCTTACAGATCCATTCTGTCCCTGCCTACCCTTTGCCTTGGGGCAGGGATGGGACCCAGAGCTTGCACAAGACCAGATTGTGGTAGAACGTCAAAGCATCTAGTGCTGATGCCTTTGTGTGGTCACTGGTCTGTGTCTTTCCCTGTGCACTGAGGTCATTTGGGAGGGTCAGAGTCTTTTGTCATATATTCAAGGAAGGTAAAGGGAACATGGCATCTCCCCTTTATGGTCTACCCTCATTTCTTTTTTTTTTTTTTTTTTAAGATTTATTTATTTATACAGACACACCAGAAGAGGGCATCAGATCCATTACAGATGGTTGTAAGCCACCATGTTGTTGCTGGGAATTGAAGTCAGGACCTCTGGCAGAGCAGTCAGTGCTCTTAACAGTTGAGCCATCTCTCCAGCCCCTAGCCTCATTTCTTTTAGAATTTTTTATCACTGTGTTTTAACTACTTAGTGTTGACATAGATGTTGAGGAGGGAGCCTGCATCTGGAGGTACACTTGGGAGAAGAAAGATCTGTGGATCCCTGGCAGAAGGGCCTCTCATTGGAGGTTTCCTTTCCATTTGCATACTCTATTCTGATGGATAAAACTTTTGCAGAATGGTTAAGGAGACAGGAACCAAATAGCAACAAAAGCAGGATCAAAAAAGCACTGTCTTTATAAGAGAGATTCTCAGGTGATAGAGGATGCCACAGGGTAGGTTTGAGTAGATGAAAGAAGCTGGACCCAAGAAACCAAAGACAAGGAGAATTCATTGTTCTGCTGTATTTCAGTGGCCAGAGAAACAAGCATAAAGTTACGTCTCTTGGGAAGTACATTTATGAAACAATGATTTAAACTTTTACATTTTTTAAATTAAGTATGTCACTTGCTCCCTTCCCTTTCCTCCTATATCCCCTCTCTTCTCTCCAGCCCCTCCCATGTGTCTCTCCTTGCTCCCTTTCAAATTGATAGCATCCTTTTCTTGTTATATATGAGTATAAAAATGTATAAATATATAGATACAACCTGCTGAGTTAACTTAGTATATTTAGTGTATTTTGTTTATATATTATTTCGGTGCTGACCACTTCATATTGGATAACCAATTACAGGGCTCATCCCTGGAAAAAAACCAGTTCTCCCTCTCAGCAGTCATTCATTGCCTGTAGTTCTTTGTCCAGCCTGCCTGTTGGTATTACCATTACTCATTCTTGTTAAGTCAGCCATATTATTAAGGTACTGAAAGTATAAATTACTTGGTATTTCTAGGAGATGCAACCTCACAGCAGGTTTCATTTCCTGGTCCTCTGGATCCTCCAATGTTTCATCACACTCTTCTGTGACGTTCCCTGAACCTTAGGGGCAAGGGTTATACATAGATCTGTTGAATCTGAGCACCCCAAGTTCAGTTATCTCTGTGTTATGACCAGTTGTAGCCACACTTCTAGATGTAACGATAACTTTTAAAATTCAATTAGTAATTTTGTTGGCCTAGTAAAGTGGCAGTAAGGGGTTCTTCTCTAAGATCTATGACCTCACTAGCCTTGGGTAGCTAGCTGGACAGGTTTCTAGTATCTGGCATGACTTTCCTCCCTTTGAGTAGGGAGGAAAGATCAACTAGACTTGTTTGGTTATTGTCAAGATAGAAGTGCCACCATTGTACCTTTAAGGACAACTTGCCATACAGGCCATTGTTGTTCATAGGCATCATTTCTGGGTAGGATTATCGATTGTTTCCCTCAGTTGACATCTGACGTAGTACCTTCTGGTACTGTCAAAGCTAGATCAGAGGAAAGAAGCTCTAAGGTCAGATCCATCTGAGTCCTGAGTCCAAAATGTGTACTGTCTTCAAAAATAGGGGCTTGCTGTTAACCTCCGAGAGGCAACCAAAAGCAGCAGCACTGGTTAATGTTGTTTTGGGAGATGCTTGGATTACCTTAGCCAACAGCCTGAAAAGAAGTTACTCATACCTGGTATGGGGTTTTTGTTAGATAGTCTATGGCTGTGACATGTAGGAAGCATATCAATCCAAGAGGGACAACTTCATTTAAGCTATATATGTGTATACTATAAGTGTATAATACATATTTATATGTAAATATAAAATGATTCTTTAAGATTCTTTCAAACATCCTTAGTGTTATTTGTCTCTCCTCCCTTCTTCTATCCCTTCCTCTTTCCCTCTCTCCCTCCCTCTCCTGTCTTAATCCCTTTCCCCTCACCAATTAAAACTTTCTTCTTTCCCCTTCATATCATGGAAAATAGCTTTAGCCTTTGAGTGGCTTCTAGGACATACATTTGGATTTCTGCCAGTGATTTCCCTTTTTCTTTGGTGACTTTCTCAGTGATCTCAGCATTCTAGGGTGTTAGGTGAATGTGATAAGACTTGGGAGTCCAATCTTGCCAGGGCAGGAAAAGAGTAGCTTTGATTGTCTCCGAGATCCCCGCGCAAATCTTTGACAGTATCTTTGGGAATGAGGCTGGCTGGCTGGGTAATATGAATAGTGACTTTTGCTGATTTAGAGTCTGGGGCAAGTTTATTGGTTAGAAATGACCACCTACTTAGAGTCTCAAAATGAGTAAGCTTTTCATTTGTCCTGGGGGTTTTTGGTGTATGTGGTGGTGGGGGGTTCTGAAATGTGTTAAGGCAAGAGGCAAGAGTAGGACCCATGAGGAGTGCAGTTCTCGTGTTTTACTAGAAGTCCTCATGAGATGCTTGAAAAATGTAGCAGTTAAGAGCCTATACTGTTCTTGCTGAGGACCCAAATTGGATTGCCAGAATCCATGTGGGAGTAGATCACAGCTGCCTAGAACTCCAGTACCAGAGGGCATCTGACACCTCTAGCCTTGACAGGTACCTACACTCATGTTTACAAAGTGTGCACACAGACACAGACTCATAATTTTAAAATAGTAAAAATAAATATAAAAGAAGCCTTTTAAATTATATTTTCATGCTGGGTATTCAAGAGCCTATTGCTGTCTAAAATTAACCAATTTTTGTTAAGGCTGGTTGAGGTCTAGGGAGAAGTAGCATCTGTTAGCAACATGCCTTTTAATCCTCTGTGATTATCTTGACCTGTCAAAATGTAATTCCTTTTGTCCCTCTGACTATATTAATACAGGCCTCTGGGTTATTGAACACCTAAAATGTAAGTTACATCGATCTGGTACCTCTAACTTTTGTATAACATTTTAGATAATGTTTGGGAAAAAACCAAATGCATTTAAATAAAATCCAGATTTACATATATATTTTTGTTCTCTTTAAGAAATGGGTCTGGAATCTTAAGAAAATGCCCACACAATCTCACGTATTTGGGTAAGACATTTGATTTCTGTGTAAGGGTACCATGCCCAAGCAAGCCAGCAAGCCAGCAAGCCAGCAAACACAACCATCAGAGGCCCCATGTGTTTTTATTGCTCTGAGTTGTCAGAGTTCAGCCTCATTTTCTCATGCAATTGGTTAGTTTAAGGAGACCAGCTGATAAGCAGAACACAGTTTTCAGTCCCAAGTGCAACCTTGAGCACGTATTTAGATTTCAAGAAATGTTAACCCTGAAGAAATTTGAATTTCTGTCAGTTGGCTTCTTTCCAATTTTTTTAAATAAAAATTTGTCTTATTTAATCCTTTGATAAAAAGACAGCACATTTTAAAAATCCTGCTCACATTTTCTAAGTCAGTTTCTAAGCTGGTACAATATTGGCGCAAATGTTGTAGGACAAACCAGCCACTCGGTAATTGGACATAAGGCCCATTCCATGAAATGGAACCTATGTGTGACATCTGACATCCAACACTGCTTGGGTGGCTAAGAACCTGAAGCTAGATGGGTGATGGACCTCAGGAAAAACCAAAGACTATTGTTCTGGTAAGGAAACCTAGCAATAAAATGACTCTTGTGTCCATATTTTGCTGTGCCCTTAGATCTAGTGCCCCACTCAGCCATCACCAGAGAATCTGTCTCTTGCCATAGCTAGGAACTAACAGAAACCCTCAACTGGACAACGTGCAGAGAATGACAGATTCTGGAACATTCAGTTCTAAATGGGACGCCTTCAGCAAACCCCTCTCCACTCAGGGATTAGCGAGCGCTGCAGAAGATGAGGCAGAAGAATTGTAAGAGCCATAGGGGATGGATGACGCCAAGGAAATAATGTTCAGGACCAACACATGTATGAACTCACTGAGACTATGACAGCATGCACAGGGCCTGCAGAGGTTCAAGCCAGATGGGGTCCCATGCCTGAGAGGAGTAAGTGGGCCTCAGTTCTCATCTCTAATCATGAAGCTATCTCCAACTGCCATCAACTTGCAAAGGAAAAATTCAGTTTTTCCAGTGGAGTCTCACTGAATATTAATAACACCCCATACCCAGGAGTAGGGTAGTTATGAACAGCACATAACTCAGTGATGCTTTGAAGACATTTTTGTTCCATATTGCTTTGAGCTATCTCTCTCTCTTCTCTCTCTTCTCTTTCTTCTCTCTGTCTCTCTGTCTCTCTGTCTCTCTCTCTGTCTCTGTCTCTATCTCTCTCTCTCTCTGTCTTACTGGCCTTTGTACATTATGTACACAATATAAAAATATATAAAATGTAAAAAATTGTATTTTTATGGGTTTTATTTTCATGTGTTTTTCTATTTTTAATCTTTTTTTGTTTGCTTGTTGCCCATTTTATTTATTTATTTGAGAGAGGAAATGGAGTTAGGTGAGTGGGGAAATGGAGGAAGATATGATCAGAATATATTGTATGAAAAAAAGAGAAGCAGATAGATGTCTGAGTTTGAGGCCAGCCAGATCTGCATAATGAGTTCTAGGCCAGCCAAGGATACAGTATAGATTTGTCCAGATGTGTACTATTATTTGTTAGGTCTTGGTTGGAAAAAGACAAGAAGGTCAATAATGGTCTCCCTGACTTGGTGCTCTCCAGGAGGAAACTTTTGATTTTGGAGGGTTATCTCTTGAGAACTTCATATCTTATGAGGTCTTGGGTACGGATGGTTCCCATAATCAAGAAGGATCAAGCTTACAGAGGTACCTGCCTTTAAAAACTGTCTACCCACCAGCTACACTTGTTTGTTTGAAAACTAGTAACTACAATCAATGTGTGCCTATAATAAGGGAAGGAGGAAGACCTGGCGAATTTGACTAATATCCTTTTTTTTATAAAGAGATCAAGTTCTAGAATGGATAACATTATGGTTGATGTCCTCTAACGGTCATTTTTCTTTCTTTTTTTTTTAAGATTTATTTATTTATTATATATAAGTACACTGTAGCTGTCTTCAGACACACCAGAAGAGGACATCAGACCTCATTATAGATGGTTGTGAGCCACCATGTGGTTGCTGGGATTTGAACTCAGGACCTCTGGAAGAGCAGTCAGTGCTCTTAACCGCTGAGCCATCTCTCCAACCCCCCCCCCCTTTTTTCCCCCCTTCAAATTTAGATCAGGCTCAAGTGCAGAGGAACAAAAATATGTCAGGCCTTTTCTTTTAAGGTCCTATCATGGTTCAAACTGATGTAGCTCAGGATAGTCTAATCCTTAAGGATGTAAGCAAAGAGTGTGTTAGTTCATTAGAATTCATCTGTAAGAGGAAATGAAGAGATGGGCCTGGAGAGATAGTTCAGCATTGGCTAAGAGCAGAAGATACTGGTTTGATTCCCAACACCACAACTATAACTCCAGTTCAAAAGAACTAGACCATCTCCTCTGGCCTCCTCCTCCTTTACCAGGCCCATACAGAGTGCAAAATGCCCATACATATACAGCTTTTAAAAAAAGAGATGAAACTATGAGTACTCCCTTCAGTTCTAAATCTATTTTCTAGCCTACATGTCCTGAGTTGGAGGAGATTGGTCTTGTTGTCGCCTAATACAGCTCCCTGGGATACCCCTACTGACTGTTGGGAATAGCCTTGTCTCAAGAGCCAGGCCCCTGCTATTTTCACTTGTAGTTTAAGTTGACTTTAATTGATTCTCTTTGCATTTTGCCTAATAAGTTTTTATTTGCTTCTGCAGGACCCACCATCCATTAAAAATCTCTGGAGTAAATATCAGGCCTCAAGTGTCAGGGTGTCAATTGTTGATTAGATGGGGGAATCTTAAGCTTCCTTGTGGGTTGAGCCTTCAATATTCCCCTCAAATGGTCCCTTGGTCCTTTCTTTCAAACTTATTATCTCTTATCCCATATCACATTTCTCAGTCTAGCTAGGATGCAATTACATCAGGACTTAGGGTGAATATCCCTAAGTCAAAGACTTTTAATCAAAGACATTAAAGAGGGGCTATCTGTGGGGCTGCCTGGCTTAGGAGAACCTTTTCATAATTTACCATTTTTATCTTGGATTCAGAAGCCTGTAATCTAGCATAGAAAACAAAAACACACCCACGAGAACTCAGGAGGAAGTGGTATCAGAATATTCTCTTAGCCACATGTTACAGCACTGCAAGTGAATTTGTAAAAGCAAGGGTACTCAAGGCATAATGGAGTGGAGAGAAGAGTAGGTAGTAAGGCTCATCTCAAAGGGGACTATGTTGATTAGATTTTGGTCAACTTGATGCAAGCTAGAGTCATTTGGGAAGAGGGAACCTGAACTGAGACAATGCCTTGGTCATATGTCCTGTAGGCAAGTCTGTGGGATGTTTTCTTTATGATTGGTGTGGGATGTCCCAACCCACTGTTAGCCTTGGCACACCTGGGCAGATGATCTTGAGAGCTGTAAAAAGCAGACTAAAGAAGCCAGAAGCCATGAGGAGTAAGCCAGTAAGCACCAATCTGGAATGACCCTGCTTCAGGTCTTGCCTCTAGGCTCTGACCTTGAGTTCCTGCCCTGACTTCCTCTCTCAGTGATTAAACGTTGACATGAGAATTGTACAACGAAATAACCCCTTCCTTCCCGAGTTTCTCTAGGTCACAATATTTTATCACAGCAATAGAAAGCAAACTAAGTTAGGGATAGATGTACTCTTTTAGTCAAAGTAAAAGTAGGACTGGAGACATTGAACAGAGAGAACAAGTTTCAGATCACACTGAACTAGTAGTTTTAGTCTCTCTCCTGTATGAATAGGCTGATCCTGTTGCCACAGCCCTCTCTCATGGCAGTGCTTGTCTGACACTGAGCAAATTATTTTGAGTCCCAGGAAAGATCTGTATCTTAGGTAACCTAGATACCAATGCTATGGAGTTGAAGCCTGATATTGATCAACACACCTAGGGTTGTCCTCTTAGTGACAAAAAATAAAAAATTAAAAACTGGACCAGAGAAGCTAGTTGAAACAACCTACATATCCCCCATCAGTCCCGCTAGATAATTTATCTTTGAAGCAAAGGTCATTTAAGGGAGGAAGTGGGACTCTGGCTTCTAGTTAATGTCTCCGAAACTTCAAGAAAGGAATAACTAAAGTAGAGATTTCCCTGGAAGCAGGTAAGATACCAAGAGATATGATACTTCAGGGGTCCTTAAGCAATGGCCTTATTAATCAGGGTGCAGGAGAGGACAGGATAGCCAAAAATTGCTCTCCAGGATCTATGAGGGGTGTGTGCTGTGGTGCTCTCCCACTGTTAAGATTGAAAATCTTCAAGATAGATGAGATGGGAGAGACTGAAGCCTGAAGGTGAGGCACCAGAACTAGTTATTGTCCTTCAGAAAGACCGCTGACACATTTGTCTAGCTTTCTAATGACTTGTCCTGTAAGTCATACAGGATCTAAGGCCAGGCCTCTCTCTACTTTGTGAGTTGTCAGAGAGTTGTCAGAAGTAAAGTGACCTTCCAATATGCAATGGAAGCATGTTCTTGGATTGGGCTCACTCTCTTGGTTGGACCTGATCTAGCAGGTTTCATCTACACAGTGGTGAAATGTTTCCTATGCTGCTTATCCCATCCCAACCACATTTCCACCTTTTCTGGTCCTAACTAGAGAAAACTTCATAGCAGTTTGAACCAAATCATCCAGTGATTTCTCTGGTTTAATCACTGGTTTTTAGTGCTGAGCTTTCTGTGAATGCTGAGGCAGACTCGGTTAAAAATGTGTTGTAGATTTTTGACCCCTGGTAAATGATCAGAGACTCAATCCAATTATAATGAAAAGATTTTGATTAGATGCTGTCTGGTCCAACAATCTGAGCCAAATTTGGGATTTTTGTGAAAGAGAAATATAGTGGTTTATGTATGCTTGGTCTATGGGAAGTGGTACTATTAAATGGTGTAGCCTCGTTGGAGGAAGTGAACTATGCTTCACTATGGGGGTGGGCTATGCTCAACCCAGGGAAGAAGAGACTCTCCTAGCTGCCTGCAGAGATCAGTCTCCTCTTGGCTGCCTTTGGATCAAGATGTAGAACTCTTGGCTCCTCCAGCACCATGCCTGCCTGCAAGGTGCCATGCTTCCTGCTGTGATAATGGACTGAATTTCTGAAACTGTAAGCCAGTCCCAATTAGAGGTTGTCCTTTATAAGAGTTGCCTTGGTCATGGTGTATTGTCACAGCAATAAAACCCTAACACAATGGGGCATGGGCAAAGATTTTTAAAGGGGAAAACCACATGGAAACCTTCAATATTGTGCAAGCAAGGAAAAATAATTTTGTTCTGCCAAGTTCACTGATTAAGGCAAGTCAAAATAATCTTTGGGTATCTGTGTAAGCATGTTACAGAGGCAAAAAATTAGTCACATAACAAGTACACAGTCACCACTGTACATTTTTGAATAGGGGTCACTGGGTTACTGGGACTTAACTACCCACTGACTTGCAAAGACTGAAGTCAGAGACAAATGGCTGATGGGTATCAAGATGGATGCCTAGCATAAAAGGGAGTTTCTTTAGCCATCACAAATGTCTGAAGAACAGATCTCAGACCAATGATCCTGATTCTATCATGGCATATCTAATGATATAGCTCTTTGAAGCCTCTGGAGGAAAATCACCCTTAGTTCCTTTTTCTCCAGACACATTGTCACAAGTTAGGCATGGTTAATGGTCTTGATATTCTATTCTCTTATCCTTTCTATAATGCAATATAAGAAATGACACCAGGCAGTGGTGGTGCAGTCTTTAATTCCAGCACTTGGGAGGCAGAGGCAAGTGGATCTCTGAGTTTGAGACTAGTATGGTCTACAGAGTGAGTTCTAGGACAGCCAGGGCTACATCAAGAGATGCTGTCTCAACAAACAAACAAACAAACAAACAACAAATAAACAAAAGAAATGGCTCATTTTCTAGTCCCTTTAGTAAGTAGTTCATGGTAGTTCCCAACTGGTTTCTTCAAAGGCAACTTGACTGCTGGCCCATGGGAACATTGTCATAGTCCTTGCTAGCCACTGGATAGACAGTGCTGATAGTTGTTTGAACATATTGTCCAGGATTATCAGTGAAATTTCTTAGGTCTTTATTTGAGTTTAGATAGAGAAAAATGAGATAGGTTTTTGTTTGGGCCCCTTAGAGAGAAGTGAGGACCCGGAGGGAGGAGGAGGGTCACAGCTTGCTTGAGGGTCTCTGGATATAGTGAAAGGGGATACAAATTGTGGGCAAGTCAGTCAGCAGGTGCCCCTAAAGAGACAGAAGTTACTCACACTGGTTATTGACTATACAGAAAAGACAAGGTACCTGAGGAGGACAGACAGCTTCTCAAGTCTCTATGGCTGGCCTCCTGAGGATACACTCATTAGAAGATACTTAATATTTTACATTCATAAGAAAGAGAAAAAAATCTGCGTGGGAGTTTGGCTGAGATTTCTTTAAGAAGTGGAGAGGGGTATAAAAGGTCTCAAGTTGGTAGGCCTTAAATTTCCTGTAGCTCATTATGGGAGAGAAAGAGATAAAGAATCAACCCATGAGTTCTACTGATCAGTTTTCTTCTTCAGATCTGGAATCCACAAAAGAAAATGCTGGACACTCCTGTTTTTTTCTCCTTATTCCGTGTCAGTTAGGCTCAATCCTTCCTAACCTTGGAAGTGAAGAGTGTTTGATAAAGTATTCTAGGTAAGCATCTCAGGCCCCATGTTGAACGTCAAGACAACACTGGGTGCAGTTGTGATCTTACTCTATCAGTTATTCAACTTATAAGACAGGAAAAGAATTGAGGGCAAAGTCAAAGTAAAGTTATTGGCAAGTACTACAGACTCCTCCAGCTGAGGAAGGGTTCCCCAAGCTAGACCATGGCTTTAAAAGAGGGTAGGGGGTGCCTACTCTTTTATTCGATTTTTCTTCCTCTCTCCTCAGATGCTCATGTGCCAACTCCCTCTAGTCCCACAGTCCCCATACAGGGATTGGGTCTCCCATTTTTATCCAGGAACATGGAAAAGTTAAAGGATCTCCTGTCTGGGAGCTCAGTTATATAAACGACTGTTTATTGGTTGGGTTATAATATCAACCCTCTCACGTCCACTATTCTCCCTCTACTTTTTGGTGTAATGGCGAGACAGTGACTTATTTTTAGGGAAATGAAAACTTATTGCAGGGAACAATAGCAATACAAAAAGCAAAGAGAGAAGGAGGAGAGGGTCACCATTTTCCTCTTTTCCTAGGGCTCTACGGCCTCAACATAGCACTCACCTTGCCTGCCCTGTGTGTGAAACTTGTGTTAGTGGCTAGGATCAGCCTGCTAACCTAGAATCAGGAAGGCCTGGGCCTTCTGGCCTGGCCTTCTCTCCAGTGGCTCCCCTTCTGAGAGCCCCTCACTTGCACCATCTAATACCGAAGATCCCTGCAACCTGGCCCTGAGCCATAGGCCTGAAAAGACTGTTCTGACATGAAAGCGTCCCTCCACTCCAACTCATGCTCTCCAGTGCCCACCTTGGTAACTACCACAGGTGCCCATATCCCAGTGCCCTTGTGGTGGTTTCTTTTCCTCCATGGGCTGAACTTGTTAGCCCCTACCTGCCCACTCAGAAGTCAGATGACTCTCAGTCTATCTGTCATATTTAAACTGTGTGCAAAGCGACTGCCCTTTTTACTGGAAGCCTCTGTGGTAGCTATGTAATTGTCTTAAGTGACCCCTTAGACATACTCTCTCTCTCTGTCCCTGAGATGTTCAGTTATTCTGGGTGGTCATTGACTATTTACTCCAAGAAAGTATATCCACGAAAGCATTCATGTTGCCTGGTAGTAAGACCCTTGGGGGAACTCTTTGTGGGCCAAGGAAAGAAAAGAGAGCAGTTGCCTACATCACTGTCATTGTTGTAAAGTTTTGGTCTGGAAGTGAGGCATGTGTTCTTGTTCTGGAACATTCCTGGCATGGTCTTATTAAAATCCTGTTAATGCAAAGATAACACATGACTACCTTGGGTTCCAACAATGGTAACAACAAGGCACACCCCCCCCCCCACTTCCCAGAGCCTAGCCTCCCTCTCATCCCCTGGGCACAGCTAGTTATCTCAATCAGTGGGTTGAATTCTTGCTGAACCCAGCCCTCACCTGTTGCTATGAGGACATGAGAAGATATGGAGCCCAGTGTCAAAAGGGTATAAGCCATAGTGAGTGAGATAAAGTTCACTCAGAGCCCATGTGTAGATGGCAGACTCATTAGTGCCTCCCCATCCCAAATGTGTAACTTTTTTTGTCACCCCTGAGCATCAACACCCTGTCCTCGTGTCACCAGCCTCAGCCCTCAACCTCAACACTGTTCAGAATTGGTGTAATCTTGCATCTACCCACCTTGGGGGAACAGAGAAAATGACAAGCCAAGTGTGCACGAGTGCCTGTGGCTGGGGAAACTGAATAGCATACTAGATTGGTGGTAGGGACTTGGAAGGCAAAATATCCACATCTGGAAAGCACTATTTGTCAGAAACAGGTCCCTGGTTGGTGCCTATAGTTTGGGTCCTCCCAGCATCCCATGGGGGTCATGCTTAACATAACATTTTTATATGCCACGGGATACTTTTTTTCAGGAGTTTTAGCCTGCCTGGCCTTATGGGGAGGTAAACCATGTTTAGAAGTAGCAACAGCTTGGAAGGGAATAGGGAGGCAAAGTTTAGAACAGAGGCTGAAAGAACGCCCATACATCTACAGCCACCAAACTAGATAAGATGGATGAAGCAAAGAAGTGCAGGCCGACAGGAACCGGATGTAGATCTTTCCTGAGAGACACAGCCAGAATATGGCAAATATAAAGGTGAATGCCATCATCAAACCACTGAACTGAGAACGGGAACCCCGTTGAAGGAATCAGAGAAAGGACTGAAAGAGCTGAGGGGCTCGAGACCCCATATGAACAACAATGCCAACCAACCAGAGCTTCCAGGACTAAGCCACTACCCAAAGACTATACATGGACTGACCCTGGGCTCCAACCACATAGGTAGCAATGAATAGCCTAGTAAGAGCACCAGTGGAAGGGGAAACCGTTAGTCCTGCCAAGACTGAACCCCCAGTGAACGTGATTGTTAGGGGGAGGGTGGTATTGGGGGGAGGATGGGGAGGAGAAGCCCAGATAGAAGGGGAGGGGAAGGGGTTAGGGGGATGTTGGCCTGGAAACCGGGAAAGGGAATAACAATTGAAATGTAAATAAGAAATACCCAATTTAATAAAGATGGAGAAAAAAAAAAGTAGCATCAGGTATCTGCTAGCTAGCAGGGCCAGAAGTTCCAGACTGTAGGAAGTAAGCAGGTATTTAGCAGTAGCCATGTTGTGTAGTTTAGGCCTGTCTTACCATTTGGGTAAAGATTACTATCTGCAGAGAGAATTGTTGGTCCCTGAGTTTTTCTCAGCCATTCAAGTTTCTAGCCAGCCATGGATTTTCTCTGCACAGCACATTCTTGCAGTGCTTACAGACTGTCTATAGAAGTCAAGGTAAATATCTAAGACAGAATCCCCATCAACAAGCCAGCCCATGACAGTAGCTGGGCCTATAAATCAGACTTTACAACCTTCCACCTGCTCTGAGGATCCCTCCACCATATCATCTGCCATACCCTTAGATATAGAAGTAAGGCAAAAGTGGTTTGCTCTGCCTACCTTGCTTCTTGGTAAGCACGGATCTTTTCTGTTCCCAGATGCTAAAGCATATGGGTCACTAGACAACCTCAAGTGGCATGGCACAGCCATGGGCAAGCTGGGGGTAGCCAAGGACTCCATTGCTTGATGGAAAAGGCACAGCAGGAAGGTCACAATGAACACCTCAGATTCGAGTTTCTTTGAGCAGACAGACCCAGCAGAGAGACCTGGCACGCTGCTGTGAACTCTTTCGGAGGAGGTAAGAGCCCAGGTGAGAAGAGGAGGAAGGAAACCTATTAGGTCTTCTTTGCCCAGAACCTTTTTTCTTTATGTCTTCTGGTCCTCTTCAAGCCTCTCAGTCACAGCCAGGGCAGAAAAATACCTCAGAATACTGTGTTGGTCCAGTCACCAAGAACTTCTGACCAGGAGACATTTTATGCGGCCCTTAATCCATCTCTTATTTATGTGCCGTTTCTCTAAGCTGGGCTTTCTGCATGTTCTGAGCATTCTGTCATTTATATCTCTCCATAAAACTTCCTTTCTGTGGTGGCTGTTCACCTAGGGGGTGGTAAAGTTAATTTTTCAGGGTAGTGTGTTCCTGGAATTTCACTGCTTTTAGGGATGTGGTGTTCCACTTTGGGCAGTCCTACCTGCCCGGGATTCCTGGGTATCCCTGACTCTCCAGAAAGCTTATTAGTTTCTTCCTGAGATGTGTTCTCTAGGTATATATATCCAAAATGAGGAGGTTGGAGAGTAAATCTGGACAATGAAGCAGATGCTGCCAAAAGGAGAACACTTCCTGTGGGATGTAGGATATCCAATGGAAGTTTCTGGAAATCCTATGATAGCAGTGCAAGGTCTGTGCCAAGACAGAACATGCTGTCTGCCATATGTGGACAGGCAACCTTGAGCAAGAAGTCATGGGCTTTGTACTGTGTGGACTTTTGAAAAGAGATTTTCCCCGATAAGTGCTGGGATACTGGCTTGGTGCTATAGAAAGTTAGGAAGAACAGGGAAGTCTAGGAAGAGAGTGAACATCATTTCTATTGCTCTTACAGCACTTAAGCATCTTTTATGTATTTCTCAATGTGTGAACGCCTATAACAGATGGGGTTTCCAAGAAGGAATATCTGTGTGATTTGTTTTTCAATAGTTGTGTGTGTGTGTGTGTGTGTGTGTGTGTGTGTGTGTGTGTGTGTGTGATTGTGTACGTGTGTTTGAGACAAGTTCTCACTATGTCTCCCAGGCTAGATTCAAACTCTTGAGCTCAAACAATCTTCCTGCCTCAAATTCCTAGGTAGCCAGAACCACAGATGAACATCACTTCACTCCACCTGACTTCAGGGCATGACAGGAGGCAGCAGATCCATAGAAGATAGGGAGATCCTTGTTCCATATATGTTGCAGATCACTTCTTCACCCACCTTAGAGTCAATCCACCAAGAACTGACCAAGGCCGTAGCCCAGAATAAGAATAAGGACCTGCTATGGAAGCTGGAGCTACTGCAGTCAGAACTGACAGAGCTGAGGGACCAAACCAGCACATTCAATTATCACTACAGGCAGAGAAAGAGGTCCAGACACATGTGTATACATCAAATGCAAGCTTAGGATGAACCAGTCACCATGTTATTCTTGAGCCAGACAAGCTGCAGACAGAGATGGAGAATCAATGATAATGTGACAACGGACCCTAGGAGGACCAAATGGAAGATTCTGGAAATTTGTCCAACAGCAGCGCAAGATTCTGTGCTGGGGATTGAAGAAAGCTCCCACCCCACCCAGAGGTGAATATGGTCCAGTACAAAGACTTTCAGGAGGGTGACATGATTGTTATAAATTGTGACAGCATGTGGTACAGGTGCCCAGAGGCAGCCGTGGGCCTGTGTCTGTTGGGAGTATCACAATTGGTCATGTGTCAAGGTAAAGACGCAATGACATAGTTCCTACCTTCTGTCCCCTAGTGATACATCCCTGGCCTCTTGGCTTTAGAGTTTCCCATTGTGTTTCCTGTCTAAACATGCTGAGTTTGTGCTGTATGGAATTCAAGGCCACATTTCTTTGACGGTGTCGCACGAGAGATCGACATACTGGAAGTATATTTATTTACTGAGCACCTACTGTGCCGGTATCTTAGGTCCCTAAAGCAACAAAAATTTGGAAGAGCCCCCCAGTGAGTATATGTTACCCCTCCCCCCCAGTGAGTATATGTTACCTACGAGGGGTGCTGGGCCAAAGATTAAAGATAGCTGGTGAACTGAACTGAGAACGGGACCTCCATTGAAGGATTCAGAGAAAGGACTGAAAGAGCTTGAAGGGGCTTGAGACCCCATATGAACAACAATGCCAAGCAACCAGAGCTTCCAGGGACTAAGCCACTACCCAAAGACTATACATGGACTGACCCTGGGCTCCAAATTCATAGGTAGCAATGAATAGCCTAGTAGGGGCACCAGTGGAAGGGGAAGCCCTTGGTCCTGCCAAGACTGGACCCCCCCCCAGCGTATGGGATTGTTGGGGGGTTGGTAATGGGGGGGTGTTGGGGGTTGGGGATTTAGCTCAGTGGTAGAGCGCTTGCCTAGCAACCGCAAGGTCCTGGGTTCGGTCCCCAGCTCCGAAAAAGGAAAAAAAAAAAAAGATTCCGCTCTGGGTAATGGGGGGGTGCATGGGGAGGGGAAGCCCATATAGAAGGGGAGTGGGAGGGGTTAGGGGAATGTTGGCCTGGAAACCGGGAAAGGGAATAACATTTGAAATGTAAATAAATACCTAATTTAATAAAAGATATCTGGTGAGAGGGAAACAAAAGTGATGCCCAGGGCCCTAGGAAAGGCTGAGATTGGATGTGCCAGGCCCTCAGCGTGAGAAGAGGTCTCTCGGGAACAGATTTGAGCTAGGATGTGAAGCAGACTTGGAGGTTCTGTGGAAGACCAGGTAAGCAAAAACTATTTGGGAGTCAGAAAAGTACAAAGGGGAGACAGATACACATGAGAACAGTAAGCACAAGCTTGTTAAAAAAAGAAACACCAAAAAACCAAAAATCAAAGCAACAACAATAAAAACCCAAACAAACAAACAAAAAGAACAATGTGACTGAGTCATCACTGAGCTGAACAGGCTTCAGCTGACAGTGGAGATCAAAGACAGTGGGGCCTTCGAAGAATGAGCAAGAAGGCTTTGGAAACCCTTTGGAAACATTATAAGACATTGTGTTAGGAGCTTAAGGAAGTCCCCCCTCCCTCCCGCCATAGGAGGGGGATCTGACTATGAGCATAGCCTGGTCTCTATATGTGTGTGTACAAAACAAGATTGAGGCAGATTGCCACAGTTTCAGGTATGGCTACTCTGTAAGTAGGTGCCTGCCCTTCCCATGTCTCAGCTAACCTGTCTCTGGTTGGAGACAATCCTTCAAGAGAGTGAGTAAGTCCACAACCAAACAACATTCTGGAGTTGGAGGTGGCGCTGCTGTGGTTGGAGAAGGCTGCACTGATGACCAGGCTGGAGAAAAACGGGCAGAGAAATGCAAAGTGTAGCTGGACAATGTGTATAGCAAATGCCAACAAGTCAGCAGCTAGCCAGACCAAGTCCTCTCAGAGCTGGACAAACTGCAGACAATAGTGGAACTAACCAAGTTCCATCTGGAGAACAGACCATCTGAAAAAGTCAGTGAGTGAGGAGATGGAGGTGTTAAGTTCTAAGCAGTCCCTCAGTGGCAGGACTGTGTGAGGAGGCCCGAGTTAGGGCAGGAGCTCCTTATTGTTGGCTGTGAGGTCTTGCCTAGTTCTCTTCTGACCTTGTGTTTCATGCCTGACTTTAGTATAGGTTCCAGAGGGAAAGTGGCTGACTGCTCAGCCATGGTACTGAACCTCCAGGAAGATCATCAGAGTATGACATACATAACATTGAAATCTACACTCCAGTAAATCCTAGGTCATCTTATGCTGAGTGAGAGTCAGTTTGAGATATCACTGTGACCAAGATCCCAACAGTTCTTGGCTGTACAGACTTGGTGGTCCAGTGGGTTCAAAATTGTACTCCAAGAGGCATTGTGTACCAGCCTCCTGTGGTAGGTGATCTCTCCTTTGACTTTTGCTGGCACCTTGACTTGAGAACCAGCCTCTGGGGGCCAGTAGACAGTGTCTGCATCCCTTTTCAATACTTCTACACAAGAGAAAGTTTAAGAGAGGTCCTAGGTAAGGACAGATCCCGTCTCATGGGGGTTGAATCCAAACTTAAAGGGAAGTTATATAGCACAGTTAAGGACAACTGCAGGAGACACAGAACTCCATATGATGTCCTGAGGAATCAAGGATCTTAACAATAGCCATGCAGCCTTTGTCATGCCATGGTGCACTGTCTCAACCTTCATCCCAGCTATGTAGGCTTTGTTGGAGACACTGAGGCACAAAGAGGTTGAGGAACTTGCCTTAGGTCATACAGACAGTAGCAGAGCCAGGATCTCCACTGCTTTCCTAGGATGCCTATCAGGGTTGCTAAGAAGGTGGCTATCCTTGGATAGCAGTGCTGAGACTAGAGGGGTGGCAGCATCTTTAGAACAGGTCAAGGTGTGCTGATCCTCAGTGGCCACTGCAAGAGGGAGTTACAGGAGAAGGAGCTATCCATCAGGACCAGGGACCTGTCCTTGGACCAGGGGCCTCAGCTAGTCTCTATGAGGGACACAGATTCTGAAGCATACTTATGACTGGTCCTTAGAACAGTGCTAGTTGCCTTTGCAGCTAGGAAGCACACAGTCCTAGTCTGTCAAGGTAGTTTCTGTGCTGGCTGGCTAATGCCAAGGTCAGAGGCCAGGGATTAGCAGCTCTAGTGATGCTGTCTGCAACATTGAGGAGGTGGGTGGTCATTAGAGTCAGCATGGCACTGCACTGGGACCCAGTATACTGGTAATGTTGGTACGGTCAGCATCCTGCAGAGTGAGAGGTGATCTCATGATGCCGTTAGGATAACAATGAGATTTAAATGTTTCACTGCAGACCCTGAGCTTTGGGCAGCTTGCTGGGGCTGACACCTACTTTTCTGCCACTCCGGTATCATCCCCCAGTGGTATGTGTTTCTACAGTGGCTACCAGACTGTTAGTGAACTAGGATTCTAAATCTTTCCCTGGCTTAACTCTAGAAGTCTATGTTAGACTTCACTGTACCAAGATAACTAGCTATTCACACAGACAGGCTCTCTGGCTGTGCAGATGCTTTTTTCAAACATGTTATCAACAAAGTTCTAGTATTCCAACACTGTGCTACTTCTGGGTAAAGGTTGGAACCTGAGTCAAGATTTTTGACTATAGGAGAATGTCTGGAAGCAAAGAGCCTCGCTTAGATATCTCCATGTGAAAGGAGAGGGCAGCCTCCGCTTGCATGTCCATCAAAAGACTTGGACAAAGCTCTGAGCGAGGAGACAGGGCACTATGATTCTTCCTGGGAGGCAAGGTTCTGCTGGATTGAGTCCTAGACCTTATAGCTGAGTAGTTGCACAGCAAAGAAAATGTTACCCAGGGAGGTAATGTGTTAAAGAGGCTTTGGTACCACAGAAGAGCCGAGAAGACAAACTAGGGTGGCTCGGTATAAACGGGATTGCGAGTGAGCTTTGTAATCTTGTTAGGGGATCTGAACCATCAAGAACACCATCCTATTTGCTAGGAAGCATTAGTGGCTTGTTGTTTGTGGTTATGAATGGGCCAGGAACATGGCTTTGAAGCATCTCTAGGTCATGTTAGTGACCTAAGGCATGGCAGCTGAAGTCTCTTCACCACTTAATTTTCTTGCCAGGGGATGCTAAGAGGCTCAATTACTTCCTCAGGAAAAATAAGGCTGAGGTATCTTTGGACTGAAGAGGGACTCTCCAGGAATCCCCCTGGATCTGTGTGCTAATTCTAGACCCAGAAGAAGGCCCTATGGGTTTAAATCAAACACAAAGTGCACTGTGAGCCTACACTCAAAGCACAACTGACCCCCAAGTAATGCAACACCCCAAAGCATTTTAGGAAGACAAGGTAAACACTACAAATACCCAAAGATCCATCAGAGGCTCCCCTGAACTCTGGTCCAGTTCCTATCTGCATTTTCGGGTTTCACTTCCACATGGGATTACTCTAAGAAAATCACAAAGACCAAGGAGTTCCCTGCCTGTCTGTTCCTCACTGACTATTTTCTAGTAGGCAACTCTTTGTTAGGGATGCATGGAACTGTTCTTTTTCCTTGTGCCTCACAGCTCTACTGTCCTGCCATCCTGGCCATCCAGAGAAGAAACACAAGACATTCCAGTTCTTCCAGCCATGGCTCCTAGGAATGTGGGTTTCAGTGGGTAGAGATCAGCCCTGCTGGGAAGAGATCAAGACCATGTCCTAAGACGGCCACTGAGCATCATATGCATTACAACTAAAACATCATCTTAAGTTCTATCTTAATTTTTGTTTCTCAGTGAAGCTATTGATAAGAAAAATGAGAGCAGAATGTGCTCTTGGTGAGCTTCCTCCCAAGGCTGCCTGCCTGAGAGACCTACAGAACCTGTGGTTTCCTCAGTAACTCTGTAAGCCAGCCTGGGAAGAAGTTCAAGGGGTTCTGGCTGTGTCCAGGGTATGTTTCATAGGAACCAGCTGCATTTTCTGCTTTCGATGCAGCAAATGTTATTGCTCTGAGGACAGAATTCCCTTCCTAGGTACTAGATCTTTTTTTCTCATTAGAGAGTCAGCAACGAGGGGTCCTTCCTGTGACCTAGAAAGAATCACTAGCTCCATGGCCTCGGGGATCCCATCCATGAAGACAAAGCAAGAAAGGCTTTTATTTAGGGTGATGAAAAGCCCAGAAATGGTCCCAAGGAGATCATCCGCCTTACATGGCATTGAAGGCTTCCGGCTTTCACTGAGGAACATGTGGGAGGTGTCATCAGACTGCTTCCAGCTCAGGCTGCTTGGCCTGTGCCTGAGTCACTGACGTTCAGTGGGAAGGAAGTGCTGCCCAGACTCAGTCTGGTCTGCGCCTGGCTGAGGTAGAGTTCTGAGAATAGTTGCTCAGGAGTAAGCCAGTTGCATTCTCGGTGGGCGGTCAGGCAG
The DNA here is from genome assembly GCF_011064425.1 of Rattus rattus. Taxonomy (NCBI): domain Eukaryota; kingdom Metazoa; phylum Chordata; class Mammalia; order Rodentia; family Muridae; genus Rattus; species Rattus rattus. The sequence continues at coordinate 93,823,524 of NC_046165.1, read as the reverse complement.
GAAGCTCAGTGTCTGCCTCAGCACCCCAAGTAGGCCCACTGTCTCATACTCTGCCGTAGCGCACTGAAGACTCTTCCCATAACCTTCATGCACCAGGATGGGCCTTCTGCTCTAGCGGGTATGCTCATTAGGCTGAGTAGAAGCATGCCTTTTGACTTTTCTTAATGACTAAGACAATGTTGTGTATTTATAATAAAATTTCTCTGCCCAGACTATTCTGTCCAGCTTAGCAAAGAATAATCCTTGACTAGGAGACAGTTTATTATGTCAAATGTTTCTCTCTGGATTCAGGGAGCCATAGGTTTTTTTTTTTTTTTTTTTTTTAGCTCGACTTTTTAAGACCATAGAGGTAATGGATACTGTTGTGGGGCACGCAGACAATATGGGTCAAAGGGAAGAAGTTAAGTTCCAGAACCTTTCCAAAAAAAAGGGGGGCAGAGTCATAGCCTCCTGGGTCTCCTGCAGTGTTTCACCCCCTGGTCAGACCCTTCTGGGTCCCTTGCAGGGTTTGACCCCTGCTGAGCCCTGCTGATGCACGTGGAAGCCTTTTGTTCTTAACAAAGGAATAGCCTGGCCCATAGCGACACACCTGGGTGATGGTCAATTCGTTCCTGCCTTTCGTCTTCCCAGTCTTTTGTTTTTGAGATTTAGACTGGTCTTCCTGGATTTCTCCATTGTAAATTGGGGGCACGTATTCGGTCTTTTGCTAGAGAAGCCTTAAGCTGTGCTTCCCAGGTTTTTCCACCTGGTCAACTTGGGGTATATATTCGGTAAATAAAGCTACAGAATTGGCATTTTTTTTCTTGTGTGTGTGTGTGTGTGTGTTTTAATCCCACAGGCTTACGCCTGGTTCTCGGTGCCGTGTCGGTGTGGGCATCGACAGGGCAGGGCGCTGTAGGGCACCTACTCAGATCTTTCTCAGTGTAGGCGGACATATCTTTTTATACAAACACTGGATTATAGTGTGTGTACTGTACTTGGCTCTTGTGTTTTTAAAGGCAAAACTTGGTTTATGTGAACTTACTGCAGTAAGAGTATCACTGTGGCAACGATTTGGTGTCTCAGAAGGAGAGAGACAGAAAGAGGCTGGAACTTTGGGATCTGGGTTCACGTGTGTGCCTGGCAAAGGTCTGAAGAGTGTGCTTTACAATCGGTCATCACAAGCAGTGCTGGTGTGGGTCTGGATAAGCAAATGGTTTGCTCAGGCATGTGAGCCAATGACCTGAAGAAATGGCGTCACTGTTCCTCTCCTGTTCACACCTTACAGCATCTTTTTTGTCCCCACCCCAACCCCCACCTTACAGCATCTTGTTCTTGCGTGCAGATCCCTGTTTCCATGTGATGCAATGTTCTTTCTGCTTAAATACTTTCCTGCAGTCTTTCTGCAGTGTAGGTCTTGGACAATGATTTTGCTCAGTCTTTAGTTATTGGAGAGCCTCTCTCGCATTCATTTAAGAAATCATTTCAGGGCCTGGAGAGATGGTTTAGAAGTTAAGAGCTCTCACCAGAGACATGGATTTGGCTCTCAGAACCCATGTTGAGTGACTCATGGCTGCCTGTAACTCCAGCTCCAGCACATCTGACCCTTTTCAGGCATCCATGGGCACCTGTGCTCACATGCATACACCCACATAAAGGCACGCACATATACACAACAAGAAATTTAAAAAAATCACCTAAGTGAATTTTACTGTTACATTTTCTTTATAGGCATTTTAAACCCAACCACTATTTCATAAGCCACCTCTGATGACAGTGCGTGGCTGGGAATTCCCACAGAATTTCAATGTTTAGCTTTAGAGTCTGCACTTGATGACTCTTAAGAAAGTTACTAGTAGTTTCTTTCTCTCCATGACTTTCTACATACCTGTCCCCTCCACCCCCGCCCCAAGGTAAAGCTCACGACAGGAAATTAGCTGCTTCCAAGTTTCAGTTCAGGCACATTGTATTGTGTCCATTCACAGTACCTGATGCCATCACCTCTGTCTAGTCCCAAAACATGTCCACCTTCCACCCCAGGCCTTAGCAACCATAATTTTTCAGTCTCTATGGGGTTTACCAATTTGGGGTAGTTCAAATAATAGAACTGTATGCATTTTGTTGTCTAGCCGCTTTCATATTTTAGAAGCATTTGTACCTCATTTTTAAGGTTCATTGTGTAGGTATAATACACCATCCGTCTACCAACAGGTGATGAGGTGTCTGCTCCCTTTTTGCTCCTGAGAATAGTGCTGCAGTCAATGAGCATGCCCCCTCCTCATGCAGATTTTATTCCAAAACTGAGACGGTGGAATGAAGTAGTTTACAGCTGAGGTAACCTTCATGTGAGAGGTCCAAGAATATGTCTATCGAGAAAGTAAGTTCTGAATGTCTGAGCTGACCATCTCCCCCCCTTACATCTATCAGGACAGAGTAAAAGAACAGATTGAAGGGTTGGAGGGGAAAAGGTGCAGTCAAAGTCAGACGGTGATGGTGGAGAGGTTTGTTTTTTGTTTTTTTGTTTTTTGTTTTGTTTTTGTAGGTTGCAGTTTTTAAGGTTGCTGCAATGACAGAATGGAAAACGTTCCAGCCCATTCTATATCTTGTGCATCTACAAGAACTGAATTTTACTCGGCTGCAAAGGAAAATGCAATTATGTCATTTTCAAGAGAATGCATGGAACTGGACACCATCATGTTAAGTGAAATAAGCCAGCCACAGAAAGACAAATGTCTTTTCTTACATGCAGAATCTGTGTGTGCATGTGTATATACATGGAGATATATATGCACATATTATCTATGTTAGCATATATAAATATGAATAAATACATATGTGTGTGTGTGTGATATGAAAGCAGATGGGGCACTATTTGAGAGGCATAAAGGGACCAGGGAAACAAGAGGAGGAGGGTAATGGAAGTATATACATATACATACATACATATAAATATATACATATGTGAAAATGTCATAATGAAATATGTTGTTTGTGTGCTAACTAAAAAGTAAAGTGATGCTTTAGGGCCTCATGCTGACCCACTCTGTATCAGGGGAAAGAGGCTCCTTTGTTGTAGCTTGGGAACCAGAGTTAAGGTTCTAAATCAAAGAAGATTTCAACTAGTATTGGAGGATGTTTGCTCTTGGTGCTAATTAGGGTAGCCTGACCAGAATGTCCTTTAACACACACACCTTCAGGTCACAGTGGCCTATGTGACATTTGCTCAGAGTGGCTGGCTCCCAGCACTCAATCCTCCCCTCTCCTCCTCCCACCCCTGTAAGGGAAAATGGTAGGTTCCTGAGAAACACAGGCCGTTCCTCTGTTCCTGGTGGGGAGGACTGAAGTTGTGTGGCTGGGAGATTAGAGCTGAGAAGAACTGGCAGGTCTCTTGGAAGGAACAGGTAGAGGAAGCCAACAGGCCGTGGGTGTGTTGGGGAGATCCAGCTCTATTTTATTGCTTCAGGATACTGAAGGAGAGATGTCCAGAGAGTTATGTTTGAGGCTGGGGGTTAGAGGGAGTGGAAACAAGAACAACTCAGTGGGCAGTAGGGAATGTCTCTTTCTTCATTATTGTTTGAGTAGTCTGAGAAGTAAACCCAAGCCTTCCTTAAAGCATGTTAGATTAGCACTACTTTACCCCACAACCACACAACCTTGATTAATAAGCTGTCTTCGTGTGTTTTATTTAGTTTCTTGTATCACTAAGGGTGGAACTGCTGGTTCTAGGAGAATTCTCCAAGGTTTGGCTTTTAGAGGACTTTCACTTTCCTTTTCTGAAGATGTCCTCCTTGTTAAGTCTCCCCAGGCTCTTGGGTGAATTTTTTCCTGTTACTGCAAAGACAGAATCTGGCCATCTTCTGAGTTGCAGGAGGTTTTGGAGCATGTGGTTTGCATATATTAAAAAAAAAAATGGCCACTACTAGTTCTTTGACTATTTGTTTAAACACCTTTTCTTTTGAAGCTCCAAATGTTTTGCACCATCAGGCATGGTGGTGAGTGCCTTTAATCTAGTACTACGTAGGTAGAGATGGGTAGATTTCTGCAGTTCCAGCTCAGCCTTTCTACGTGGAGAGTGCCAGGTCATCTAGAGATGCATAATGAAACCCTGCCATTATATACATTCTGCCAACTCTTTGGTATTCTTTTGTGAGTGCTTGTTTTTTTTTCTTTGTGTATCAATTTAGATGTTCTTTTTCTGTGTGTGTGTGTGTGTGTGTTACAGACACCAGAGGGAATGTTAAGCTCTTTCACTAAACTACATTCCAACCCCCAAAATTAGATCATCCCTATTAATCTGGTTGTGAGCTCACTGATTGTCTCCTTACTTTCTGGCCTTTGGCTGTGATGAGTTTGTCAAATCAATTCATCTCAGATATTACATTTACGACTTCTAGTATTCTTTGCTTGGCTCTCTTTCCCTGTTTGAACTGCCAAAGAAGCTCTCTTCTAATATTTTGCAAGTGGATTTTGTCTTGTTTTTTGAAGCAAGGTTTCTCTGTGTAGTCCTGGCTGTCCTGAAAATCACTCTGCAGACCAGGCTGGCCTGGAACTCTAGAGACTAAAGGTGTGTGCTACTAATGCTAAGCTCAAGTGGATCACTTACCAGCATTTGTATCTCTTGTCTGCTAGTTACAAGGTCTGAGTCACCTCTAAGTTCAATTTTGTTTATTATCTTTTAAAAATAAATTGAAATTGTATTGTAAATAATTTGTCAATAAAAAGCACTGTGTATCAAGATTAAGCAGTCCCAGTGTCGACCCATATATTTAAATGAATTTCTAGTTAAACATTTGAATTTTTAAAAACTTTGTGGCTGTGTATGTATGCATATGTATGCGTTGTGTACAGGTTCTCTACAGAGGTTAGAGGTGTCAGGTCCCCTTGGAGCTAGTTATAGGTGGTTAACATTCAGAAGCAGGTACAAGGAACCCACCTCCTATCCTCTGCAAAGGCAGTGCCTGCTCTTAGCTGCTGAGCATCCCCTGAATTATCTTTTGACAGTCAATTGCCTTGTAATTTTCATTTAGCATTGGTTATCAATTTGGGCTGGAAAGTTGAAGGAACAGTGTTTATGTCCAGAGATGGGCACACTTCTGTCAACTGTTAGTGTGGAGGTCTGGGATAACCTCCCCCAGTGCATTTCCCTCAATAGACTGCAGGCTTAAAAGTCAGGAGAATCACTGTGCTCCTGCTTCACCACTAGCCTTGTTTTGCCTAAACCACAGATAGGTTCTCTGTTCATGGTTCCACTTCTTCAGTGGTGGACAGCTATTGCTTCTTCTGTTCAGCATTGGCAGTGGGAGTGGGCTCCACTATTCTACCATCCTCTTGGTCTTGGGCAGGCCTTGTGTGTGTATATCTTTGGGGTGGTCTACCTCTCGATCCTGTTTTTCTGCTCTTCTTCCCCAAGATTGCCAATCTCTGCTTCCTGTTTGTGATTGGCCATGGGTAGGGGTGGGAGTGTCACTTCCTACTGTTCTTCCCAGGGTGGCAGACCCAAGATTGGTATACGCATAGGATTTAGAGTTCATTTTTGTTCATTGCTGACTAGTAATGCCAATAGCTTTATGTGTTGTCTGCTTAGTGGATTCCCCTGCTGATGGATGTTCCTGGCACAAGACGTTATAATATTGATATTCAATATTTCACTTATATGGGATTATTTCTCTAAAATGACCTGAAGGAGAATTTTAGGATAAATATCCAGTTTAAATAAACACTAAATTCCAAATCAGCAAGGTTTGCTTTTTTAAGAAACCGTTTTTAAAAATGCATTTTAGTCTTAATTTCAAGTTTTAATATTTTCATTTTAGTGTCAAATAAAGATCTCATTAAAATGTACACAAAAAGAGGAAATGTGTGTAGATTTTTTCCCCTCTATTTTTATTCCATGTCTTCAGCCTGTCTGATGTTCTTATCACCCCTCCTGATGCTTTGAAGTCTCTTGTCAACCTTACTGGTGCAGACAGAAGTTCCTGGTCACCATCATTCCTTTTCCTCAGCCACAGGCAAGACCCAGAGCCAGGAACCCAACTGCCCTCCACACATCCAGCCCCCTTTGCACCTTTACACCGTGCTCTGAGTTCCTCGTGCTGCATTTCTGTGATGGTGATGGACACATGCTGATCTGACCGAACTCTTCCATGTCAGTTGTTATTTGTGTAGTATGGGGGCTTGAACCCAGGACTTGAGTGCACTAGACAAATGCTGTACTACCACTGAGATACACTCACCAATGTTGCTACTCTCATTGTAAATAGTGATCTTTTCCAATTAATTTATGGCTCTCTCTCTCTCACTCTCTCTCTCTCTGTATTTGGGTGCCTGCAGAAGCCAGAAGGTGGCGTTGGATTCTCTAGAGCCAGAGTTATAGTTGTGGGCCATGTGGATTCTCTGGAAGAGCAGCCAGTGCACTGAACTGCCAAGTCATCTCCCCAGCTCCAGTTATTCAAATTTTGAAAAGAAATCATAGAGTGTCTTATATAGCATCTGAGAATATGTAGTGACACCTCATTTGTTTAGATTATCTTGTCAAACAGTCTCAATTATCCAGACTAATCAAAAGGAGTTGGAAAAGAATGCTTTTTAAGGCTTGAAGGTGGACACCCTGAAGAACCCTCTCCTTAAATGGGACATTGTACAAAGAAGCCCTCTCAGGCCCTTGGATGGTCTTTGACTCTTGTCTTAATCACTATCCGTGTGTCTTTCTTCCTAGAGAGTTGGGTGAGAGGTTGGCAAGGACTGTTTCAGGTTCTCAATCTCAGCTCTACAACAGTACTGTAGACAGAATGCAGACCAGAGACACAATTTGCCTCTCTGGCCTATAGTGGTCCCCTGCCTGTTCGCATCTTACCTGGAGCAGGAATGGTCCAGTTTGGGAAGTCAGTGTGGGCAGTGGCATTGAGCACATATGGTAGACTCTATTTGGTCTACTGACAAGCTTGTTAGCACCTGCTGTGTTTTGTCTATTCCTACCATGTGCTATGCATTGCATACATATTACTGCAGCCTCACAATGGCTTTGAAAAGTAACTACTGTTTATTGTCATTTAATAAATCAAGCCTGTGGGCATAGTGCTAATTCGATCCTAGATCATTTCTTAGGGACGTAGGAGACAAACATGAGACTCCAAGGCTAGTGTAGGTTTCTCCTCTTCTATGGTTTGGAAAAGAAACTGACTGTAGGATGCCAGTTCCTAAAATGTGAGGCAGGGATCATGATTGAGGCCTCCGGGTAGGAGACCTCCACATAGATGCAGATACTGTAAATAGAAGTCTAGGATTCTCTGTTCATTTGGGAGACAGTGGTAGGCTTGCCTGGGCCCTGTCCTGTGCCATAAGCTGTGAGGCAGTGGTGTGTTGAAAACCAAAATCCCCAAATCAGCTCTGAAGACAAGACATACCCACAGAAAATACAGGGTCACTTAATACCCATTGGCTATCATATTTACAGAGGCTTTGTCTCCCAGTGAAAGGTCCTGTGTTCTTCCTGGAGATGGGTCTCTAGGTGGCACCGAGCAAGCAGAAAAGAGTTAAGCAGTAGAAGCCAATTGTCTTCTGCTTAGGCTCTTTAGATACCCTGACTTCATACTCAGGCAAATTCCCACCCCAGAATTCTGGAAGCTGTGGTGTAGGCCTGGTCAGGCCGCCTTGAGAGGCATAGATCCTGGGTTTTTCAGGTTGGAATCCATGGCCCCTGGGACACTGTGTGCCTTCTGGTTCCTGAGAAACTGAAGCATTCCCCCAAGCAATGAAACATTCAAGACTACCTGTGTGTTTCTACATTCATGACGAGTCAGAGAAGTCAGTATAGTAGTTTGGCAGGCTAATTCATCTTAGACATTATTGTATCCTGGCAGAGGTCATTGTATTCTGTTTCTGGTAAGGGTATAAAAAGTCTGATTGCAATAAGCTTTTTCACAGCCTCAGTCTTGCTAACACCCACCCCCTCCAACACTGGCCTGGTTTACAGGAGATCCCGGCTAGGTAGGTAAGTGCAGGCTGGCACACCAGGAGATGAGGGCAGTCTAGGCTACGTCCACCTATACTGGCCACTCCTGGACCTTGGGCATCAATTGTTGCTTCTCATTAAACACCTGTTGTGTGCCAGGCACAGAGAGATAGAAGTGAATAAGACACAGTCCCTATCCTAAGAGGTTTGCGATCTTGGATATGGTGCAATACACACCAGCAATTGATTGTCTTCCAAGGCCCAGCATCTGTCCAAGGTTCCCAGGCCTCATCTACTCAGTTTCACAGAGCTCTTCAGCTTGGCATATGCTGTCTGGGTTTAGAAGTTTCTTCCTTTTTCCCAGATGAGATAAGAGGCTCATTTCTATTCTAGGATTTTTCTCCCCCTGCTGTTGTGATTATACTAGACATGGGACAAGTAGCCAAAGTCCAAGGTGGTTAACCTCGGGGTGATTGGGGGTGGGGTCCCCCCAGTTATTAACAATAACCCTTATTGGCATAGAATTCAATCATAGAACCAGACAAAAGATAAGTAAAACACCTTAGAAACAAAGGGCCATTGGAGTGGTTGGGGAATGATCGGTTCCTTCCACAGAGGGCCCCCCCCCCATTTGTTATCATACCCTGTGGTGGCTTCTACAGCAAGTGTGGAAGGGCTGACATGGAGAGTGGTAGGTGAGTTGCTTGGTGAGGAGCAGCCTTTAGAGCATCTTGACACCCTTAGAAAGGCCACCTGCCAGGGCAGTGTTGTGTATTTAAAGTTGCATCAGGGTCCTCAAGTTACTAAGTTTTGTATGAATGGTATACCTGACTATCATGACCAAAACGAACAAAGGGAGTCTAAGTCATTAGTCTCCTGAGGTAGGGATGGGTTCGAGGAAGCAGGGAAAACCATGATTCTCTTACTCCTTTTCCTGAAAGTGGGCATGGAATTTGAGAGCAATGACTTTATATGAATAGGTACGAGATTTGGAGAGCTCCCAGCAGTGGGAACTAATGCTCATGTGTATTGAGATTTCACAGCTCATAAATGCGCCTCCCTTTTTCCTCCCTTCTGGGCTGCCCCCTTTTTCAGTCCCCAGTATTAAAATGTTTTATTTTTCCTTAAAGGTTTGTGTGCTATTTGGGTTACAGGGTAACTATTGCCACAGAACTAAGCAGAATTAGTTGAGGGCATCTGAGGTCCTGTGAGCATGGATGCGTGTATCAACAGGAGATGGTGGTCCCTACTCTGTCCTGTTGCACTGCAGCTTCAGTAGTCTTCTCCATTTTTCTCTAAACACTTGGCATCAGCCCATCAATCATGGACTGGAAATGCATGTGTAGGCACTTTAGTGGATCGGGCTTGGGGATGCTAATGTCACAGCACCAGTAAATCCTACCTCAGAAGAGCCTTGTGGATGTGTGAGCCATGAGACAGGTGGATGCAGTCAGTATTACCAAATTCCAAGGTCTCCCAAGACGCTGTTGGCCCTGGATACCCATTATTATGGCATTCAGTGCCCTGCTGTGTATCAGCTTTCTTCTCCTCACCCCTGCTTCCTTGGATGTGGGTTTGCTGAGCTATATGCATGGGTCATACTGGGTCCAGAGAGTAATGGCCCCACTCCTGGTGCCTCTCCTCAGACTTGGTTTGATTGCTTTGAATGCACATTGACCATCTGACAATACTGACTGGCACTAAGTGTTCAGAAATCAGACATCAGCTCTGCTACCTCCAAGAGGGCACTCATTTCACACCTGGAGCAAGGGGCGAGGAGCAATGTTCAGTTTCATTCCAGAGTGTCAAAATATGTACTCCATTTAACAAAAGCCTGCCAGGAAAATATGAGAGGAGAGAGAGAGAGAGAGAGAGAGAGAGAGAGAGAGAGAGAGAGAGAGAGAGAGAGAGAGAGATATCTTTTTTTAAAAATTTATTTATTTATTTTATGTATATGTCACTGTAGCTGTCTTCAGACACACCGGAAGAGGGCATCAGATCTCATTACAGATGGTTGTGAGCCACCATGTGGTTGCTGGGAATTGAACTCAGGACCTCTGGAAGAGCAGTCAGTGCTCTTAACTGCTGAGCCATCTCTCCAGCCCCCGAGTGAGAGACTTCTTAATGCTGTTGTTTTTCCTGTATCCTTTATGTTCACCATTCACCATTCTTGGGCTTTTCAGATTCTGGGTGAGGTAAGAGATTCTCACTGACCCTTTTTTACCCGCATTTTGAGCCCCAGGATTTGGTCCCTATCACCTATGGTTCAGGTTCTGTATCCAAATGAGCAGTCAAATGATAACCATCCATTGAGGCGTTGTCTGTCTTGGGCATCAATCATAGCTTTAAACAGATCAGCTTCTCCCCAGATGTGTTCTCTCAGACATGGCTGGTGTCCTGTCAGAGAAGCAGATGGCTAAATGCAATGTTGACTGAAAGAAAGAAAAGCAAAAAGAAGTCCTAAGAGCAAGATCCAGGAGACCTGTGCCTTAGTCTTGACTCTGGTGTGAGCTGGCTCAAAGGTTTTGATTGTGAGAAGCATCAATAAACACAAGACTGCAAGTGAGCGTCTGTTGCTTAGGTAATGACCCTGTGTGGTACCCAAATGAAAAAACATGTGTGGGAATAGCAAAGAATTCAGTGGCTCCTCTCAGGAAAGAAGGGAATAACATGAGTGTTCAGTATTAAGCAACTATCTATAAAGGAAGAAAATATCGACCAAGGGTAGCTTGTATAATATGCTCTGATTTCCTTTGGTTTTATCTGTGGGACTCCTGTGAGACCAGGTATATAGGTGAGTCCTAGAGAGGCTTCTGTTCACTTATATCTGGCTCTCTGGGAATTTTATAACCTCAGAGATACCCCAATAGGTAAGGCTAGGTGGTATTAAAATTTCAAGCTTTCATAGACACTCTCTGGGAGAGGCTTCTCTACTCAAAACCCAGACTAAGACAAACTCTTAGTTTCCCCATGTGAATCTTTAAAAGCTCATTGTGTATCAAAGTATTGCCCTGATTGAGCTCCAATTTCTTTTCTTTGTGTGAGAAACATCTTAGTTCCATCAGGCCTTGGCCTCTTTTAGTTTTCTCCCTGGGCCTATTCAGGGCCAAGGCTTCCATGATGACATCTCCAGGACTGCACATTCCCTCCCCCTTTCTTTTTTAGCAGCTGTCAACAGCTGCTTAAAACTAACTCTTCATAGTCCTCATTCCTTCTCCTACTTTGGTCCCTGAATAGGTTAGTGAGTGATGGTGGAGGTGGTGGAGGTGGTGGTGGAGGTGGTGGAGGTGGTGGTGGAGGTGGTGGTGATGGTGGAGGTGGTGGAGGTGGTGGAGGTGGTGGAGGTAGTGGAGGAGGTGGTGGAGGTGGTGGTACAGGTGGTGGATTCCCTTATCTTCCTGAAGACTCAGCTATGCATTAAAATTAGGTTGTTTAAATAATATCCCAACATGTTGCAGTGTTTTATTGGAAAGACAGTATTAGGTTATCATGCCTTCCCTGATAGCAGAACAGCAGCTCCCAGGTTACAAGAGTACCAGGCTGTCGAAAAATGATCCAAAACTGAAGGAAAAAAGAAACTAGTGAGCTTTTCTTGAGTTACTTGGGGTGCATGTGTCCATGGGTACTCAGCCCCCACAATCCTCATGTTCAATAAATAGAAAAGAGCCTGGCTGTCTGACTAGGGTCCCTTTTCTCTGTTTCCAGTTGAGAACAGCTGTATTTGCACACATTTCCATCCATGAACAGAAAAGCTAAGAGTCTCTTGTGCTCTGACTTTAGTCATGCTGGGCAATAAAGCCACCCACCAAATCTACAGGGAGCTGCAACCTCTTACTTTAGGCCAGGTGTTTTTGAGCTTCTCCAACACTTGGTATAGGGAATTCCATTTCTCAAGACTCCCAAGGGCACAATGTGACTTCTACCTTGCCATAACCAGTCTAACCTCTAGATATAGAAGTGAGAGGGAAAAGGTCTGCCTTGCCCACCTGGTCCACTGATAAGCATGACCTTCTTTGTTTCTAGGTGATAAGGTACAAGGGGTCACCAGAGAGCTGTACAGCAGAGCCATGGACAACTTGGAGGTGGTTAAGATAGACTATGATGTTCTGCTGAAGAAGGTTGCCATGCACAATTCACAAACCTGTGCTACCTAGGCCAAGCAGAGATGCTGACCTGGCAGAAGGACAAGCCATCCAGCCGAAACATCAAGCACATCCTCTCCCTGAGGATGTGAGAGGCCTAAAAAGGAGAGAAGGTGCTTTGAGTCATTCCTGTAAGGTCCCCAGTCACAGCCAGAAGAATGCCTCAGAGTAGTGCACTGATTCAGTCAATAAGAGCTTCTGTGTAGGAAACAATATGTTTGATATGTTGTTTGTCTGGGGAATTGTGTCCATTTTTTACTCTCTTCTGAACTCTTTGATGTGTTCTGAGTGTCCCATCTCTCAGGTCTCTCTTGTGGTGGCTGCTCACCTAGCAGGTGGGCAGGGAATTGTCCCCTGAAATTTCATTTTGATTCTGGGTATCTTTAGAGGCAATCCCCACCCTCAGACAGTATTGGAACAATCCTTGTAGAATACAGGCTTTCTGCAGTATTTGTCAGTCTCCAATGAGAAGCATTCTTTGTATAAGTAGGGCTGGGAAGCGCCAGGTTGGATCCATGCACATGTCCTTGCTACAGTGCTCATCAGGGCCTTCAACATGGTAGTGCCCAGAAAGGACCAGGATGTAGTGTCCCAAACTCAAGTCCTAAGGGAACATGTCTGGTTATGTTTGGTGCTGGAGCCCTTGAAGGACCAGTGTTTTCATATGCACATCTCATGAAATGCTATGCTAGAGCCATAGGTTCTAACTTTCATGTTGCCTGGGTGTGAGGGGCACTCCAGGCGGGAGGCCTGAGCTAGTTTCATGACATGGCCTCTTGCCTTTGTTACAAAGTTGTACTACTGCTGTCTACAAAATGAGCTGGTCAGACAGTCTGGAGAATACCATGGATGCTGCCATTATAGTGACCAAAATCTTGCCTCCGAAACTTCTTTGTAATGGGAGACAATATGGTTGTGCTGAGTCTTCCTGGGCAGGACAAGTTGTCTGCCACATGTAGACAGGGAACCTTGAACAAGCAGTCATGGACATAATTTTCATGACCCCCTCTGTTCATGGACATTGCACTACATAAACATTTAATTTTTTTCTTTAAAAGTGTTTCTGATGGTCATTAAATATAGTGGTTAATGCTATAGAAAGGAAGAACAGCAAAATCTAGGAAGGAAGCAAGAATCATTTCTATTACAGCCACACACAGATTGACAATCTCTTGTGTTCCTCAAGTTATAAATGCCTATGATAGTTCTCTAAAAATTGAGCAACTGTGATTTCTTTTTCAGAGAGGGGAGAGAGAGTGGAGGAGGGAGGGAGGGAAGAAGGGAGGGAGAAAGAGAGAGAGAGAGAGAGAGAGAGAGAGAGAGAGAGAGTTGTATTTGAGACAAGCTTTAAAAATCTTGACTCAAACTCGAATTACCAAGATTCCAAGTGTTGTGTCACTGCACTTGGCTTAACATCTGGGAGACAGCAGTCCCAGAGCTCATGTGGCCAGTCTCTACTCTTCCTATACTCTAGCTGCTTCCTGGACCAAGTTTGATATGATATACCATCTGAGCAAGGCCATGGCCCCTAACAAGGCCTGCTGCAGCTCATGGAGGTTAAGACAAAGCCAGTAAAGTATTTCCCAAGCAGGACTCATGGAGTACAAGAAGAAGCAGCATGTTGCATGTAGTGAATAGAAGATCATTGTGAATGAACAAGTGTGACCAGGTTATCTCAAAGCTGGATAAGTTGTAGAGAAGGGAAGGGGGAATCAAAGACAATATGAATGTGGACTTTGGGCAAGTCTAAAGGAAGTGAAAACCTTAAAAACAATGAAGGCACTGTGCTCAGAGCTGAAGAGACCCCCCCCATTACCCCCAAACACACTAAATGCGGTCAAGTGTTGGTACAACTGACTTTTGGAAGGGTGACAAAATTGTGGCAGAGCATGACAGCATCTGATTTGGGTGTCCTGGCCAGTCACAGGCTTGCAATTTCCCAAGTATACTGAGGACTATTGTGGGGGCCACATAGTTACCTACATATAAAGGGGACCTTTGTGCCTGTCTACAATGTTATTGGCGATCTGAACTATCAAGAACACCATCCTATTTGTAAGAAAGAGTTGGGGCTTGCTGTTCATTGTTGACAGAGAGCCAGAAACTGGCTAAGCAGCAGCCGTAGGTCACTGAATGATCATGACTGCTGACATCTCTAGATTGCTCAACTTTCTCATTGTGGGAAGGGCTCGTTCTCCCCACCTCCTACCAGGGAAAACAATACTTGAGGGGTCCTTGGACAATTAAAGTGTACCATGGGGGTCTCCAGGAATGATTTTGGACCTTTGTACTAATTGAGGATGCAGAAGGTCCAGTGGGTTTAAATCCAACATAATACATCACTCAATATAGAGCAAGGCTCATGAAGGCATTAGCAATGAAGTTCCAGGGACCTGGAGATCACCCCTCCTCTCAGATTTTTGAGCCACCTATACCCTCTTACAGACCCTGTTGGTGGTAATGAGATAACCGTTACAAATACTCAAAGGCCCACATGATCCCCCCTCCCTCCTTCAGTTCTGGTTGGGTCTTTCAAGTCTAGAAGACTTGCAAAGGTCCCAGGAACTCTAGCTCTGTGCTCTTCACTGGCTGTTATGAAGTAGACAATTCTTTGCCAGGGATTCACAGTGCCTGTGCCTTCTCTCTGGGCCTCACACCCTTGCTGTCTCACCCTGGCCATTCAGGACAGAAACTCAGGGCTTTCCAGTTCTCCCAGCCTTGGCACCTGGGAATATGGATTTGAATGGGTGGAGATCATCCCTGCTAGGAAGAGATCAAGACTACCTTCAATGTGAATGTGAGGTTTTCTCCATTTGACCTAGAATTTGAAGCATGAGTGTGGTTTCTTCAAGAGAAAACTACATGGATCAGAGAAGGAATAAGACAGACACATGTATAGCTCCTAAAGACTAGTGTTGACGGGTCTCCTCCAAGCCAGATGAGCTGCAGACACAGGTGGAGATCAAAGGCTGGCAGGCAGGAGGCCCCCAGGAGAACCAGCAAACAGTTTCTGGAAATCCTGGGAGAGCAGTGCAAGGTATTGTACCCAGAGTTGCAGGAAACGCTCCATGAGGTAGCTGTAGCAAAGGGCCCATATAACTGGGCCTTTTGGAAATGTGACAGGCAGGGCTATGGCTGAAGGCCACAGTATGTGGTTAACTATTTTGATTTGTTGACATTTTTCAAAATAATAAAGCTGGATTCTGGGAGAAATGTACTGTTCTAGTGGAATAGAGAGCATGTAGTCCTCAGTGAAACTTCTGGAATGTATTAGCAGTTGAGAAAAATTTCAGTCCCAAGGCACCATGACCAATCTCCCTTTAGGGGACAGACTCCAGCTAAAAGAACATTCTTGGTTATCTGGCAATGTGGAGCTTGTTGGAGGTAGAAGCTGACAGGGCAGGCCCTGCCTCTCCCACACCCCGGCCACCTTTCTCCCTGGGTTTTAGAACATCCTTCAGAAATTAAGGCCTCAGCCCACAGCAATAGCCTGTGGTTATTCACATGCTGCTGCAGTGTAAACTGAACTGAGGACTAATTAGGCAGAAAACAAAACAAAAAAAATAAAACACCAACCAAACAAAAGCAGACAGAGAAATAAAAGGCCTAGATGGAGAATGTAGACAGCAAGTGCAAAAAAACTATAGGCTAGTAGGACCATGTTCTCTCAGTTCTCCACACAGAAGATGGAGGTAGAGCTGTCTAATTCTAAACATAAGCGCAGCATGTCTCAAAGGAAGATGGTCACAGAGATGAAAGCCCCCTGGCAAAGCAAACAGTGTTTTAGCAGAGGAAGCAGCCTCAGAGGGCACAGGAGGCTGCACAGGAAGGCTCAAGTTGGAGTAGGGGCTTCTCAATGTAGGACAAATGTTCACTGAGTCATGAGACGCTCCCCAGACTCGGCATCTTTCTCCAGAGGGAGAAAGAGGAGAGTGTGTTGTCCACAGTCCTTCTAAGAAGGCCACTTATCACCTCCCAACACATACCCAAGAAATCAAGACTATTTTGAAGTCATTGATGCCTCAGATTGATTCTCTGTGAACAAGATCCCAAGGCTAGGTTCTTGACTCCATAGATCTAATGGCCTTCTGGGTTCAGAAGAGCACTCCCAGAGGCCTTGTCTCAGTCACATGGGGTTTGCTGAGAAGTGGCAGCAAAATGGCATCAGGGTGCCCTCCAGCTCCAGGCTGCTTGGCCTGTGTGGGGGTGGCTGACACTCAGTGGGAAGGTAGTGATGCTTTATAGCCTCACCTGGACCTCCTTAAAGGGTCCTGGGGGCAGTTGCTCAGAGGATGAACTGGTGGCATCCTTAGCTTGAAAACAGGCCAGGAGACTCAGTGTCAGCCTACAGCTTCTTCCCACCAGCTGGACCAGCGTACTAACTCTGATCCAAAGCAGGAGGAGACAGATGCACCTTTGAACCCGTCCCTGTTCCGACTCTGCCCTGTCCCCTTAGTATCACTGCACAAGTGCACGAGTGGTTGGACTTCCTCACAAATGTTGGGGACACTGGACATTTTTTTTTTTTGTAGAAAGGACTCCAAACTAGAAAGGGAAACTAGCGACTTTTGCTTCAGCTACATTGTTTCCCCCAAACTTTCATATACAGGAAACTAAAGGGCATGTTTTCAACTGAGGTCCTTCTCTGTTGCCAGTTGAGAAGAGCCCTAAGTGTTGAGGCAAATGTCTGTCTTCACCAGAGAAAGGTGGCGTTCTTTGGATGCTGCACAGATGCTGGACAAGGCTTCACTCACCAGAGCATTGGGGAAATTCCCGAATTTACTTGGGGCTGGATGCCTGTGAGTTTATTCAGCACTGGGAAGAGGGAACCCTAGTCCCCAAGACACCCCCAAGGGCCCAAGATGACTTCTGCCTTGTCACTAGTCCTCCTCTTAGGCAGGGAAGAGATCTGCCACATTCACCCTGCCCAGAAGTAAGCAGGATTCTTCTGATCCCTAGGCACAGAAGCAAATTGACGATTAATAAGATCTTCAACCTATGTGACAAGGTCCAATCATCTGATGCATCCAAAGAGACAAATTGACACGGTCGCCATGAACACCTCAGACCTCAGGCACCAGAAGTGGTTGGGGTTGGAGAGCCAGCATCTGCAGAAGTAGACAGGATGCTGAGACAGAAGAGGGACAAGGCCATCCAGGTGGCACCAATTCGTCCTCTTTCTAGAGTAGGTCTGCTCCTTTCATCTTGTCCCTTGGTAAACCAGTGACCCTTGCCAGAGCTACATAGAGGGTCCAATGGCCATTCATTCAGTTGACTTAAATATTTTAGTTGAAAGTTTCAGTCACTTTAAGTACTTCATTAGGGACCTAACTACATTACCAAGATCCTTTTTCTACTTCTGGTTGAGGATAGCCTTAAGCGTTTGGCCTGATTTACATCTGAAGAGGGGCAAGGTGGGAGTTCTTTGAGATGAGACCTTTTCAGTGATCAAGACATTAAGAGTTCTGATCCATTAATAATGAACAGTAAGCCACTTGACAAGACCTTTGGGGAACCATAGTCCCTTATTTAGAGACTAGATGCCCGTGAGCATATCCAGCGGTTGATGTAGGGAGTCCCAGGAACCCAAAAGCAAAGCAGTTCTTCTTGCCAGATGGGCCATCTTATTTATCAATACAACAGACTCGGGGGAAAGAAGAGTGCCACCATTCATATAGGTGACCATAGATCCTATTGGTGGCCTCCTCATCCTACCGTATGTTGGTGGCCAAGTGGGACTAAGCAGCCAAGTTAGTCTGTTCAGTGTCTCTTCAATTTATGAAGTCAAAGAAAATTCCTACAGCATCAAAGACAGTCAAGAAGAGAGTAAAAGTTACAGCAGTACAAATTTAGTCTCTGTGGGGCAATGACCAGTAAGGTAAGTGTTGGGGAAGATTATATTTTGTTTTTTTTAAAAGGAAGTGTGAGACCTACTGCTTGCTGTCAGTTTAAAATGTTATTAAGCCTTGTGGGATTTCAGAATTACCCTTGACAGTGATGACTTTTTCTCTGACATGCCTAACATGAACACTACACAGTACAAACTGTATTCTGTGCGTTCAAGCCAAGTTCAAAAAGGATATTCTGAAGCACACAATCCCCCCAAAATACACTTTAGTGGTAGAAATTAAAACTCACACACACACATACACACACCATTTGTGAGATGAGGTCACTGGGAAGGTTTGACAAAAAGTGTTCTCCTTAGCTTGTTGCTTAGAAAGCATTTGCAAGTGGAAATGTGGGGTTTTGCTTCACATGAGTGTCCTGGACTTGTCTGTCCCTCTCCTGGCCCAGCCTCCCAACTCTCTTCCATCCACCTGTACTCTCAGTCTCATCCCCACTCTCCTCTTCACCTTCCGATGCTCAGTATAAAAAAATTCATCCCAGACAGAGAACACAGCACGAAGAAGATCGTAGGACCACCTGCTCTGAGTGGTCCAGATCTACTCTCTAAGACCAGACCTACTCTACAACCTCCCCATTAACACCACCAATGAAAACATGGTTTAGGGTTCCAGCCCACTCCCCCTCCCCTAGGAAGGAAGGATTTGAGAGTTTTCCCCATTGCTCCTTCATTCTATGAGCTGCATCATAGCTGTTATCTGAACCACTTGTTTTCCTCAAGACTGGCTGACCAGAGAATGCTTGTGACCTCTAAGGATGCTATTCTCTTCAGATGAGTCTGCTGTTTGCAGAGGGACACAGTGGAATAGGAGAGAAGAGGATTACCATGTGGTAAATCAGGCCAGCCATATAGACATTGGAGAGATGGTGAGTCACAGAATCCACAGCCCCTCCCCTGGATCCGTAGTCCATTTGTCCAGTGGTCAGCCTCCGGCCAGTTCCACTACATTTGCTTCTGTCTTTTCTCATTTGAGAGCCTACATTTAATTCTTCAAAGGGAGGCACTACCCATCTTTTATATCATTTTTGATACGCAACATAAAGCTGGATGTGCCAGAGGTTACCAACAAGTGTGTGTTGAATGAATAAATGAATTATCAAATGTTTCTAATTTAGCCCTGTATTCTCAGGCATTGGATGGCCATGTCAAACGCCCAAATGTCATCTTAGCGTCCTATGCTCTTGGAGTTCTTCCCCCATCCCAGCCCCCAAACCCCCCAATCCCATACAATGGGTTATTTCCATTTTCATTCACATGGCCACAACCTGGGTTTCCTCTGCTACCTGTGCTCAGGCCCTCTTCTGGTCTTTGTAAACACATCTTGCTTCAGTGCCTTGAGTCATAAAGGTAGCCTAGGCTAGTGGCATTTAAAACTGGAAATTCAAATCACTGGACTACACTTAAAAACAAGGTCCACAGCTCCTAGCATCACCAAAATGTGCAGTGGGTATCTGGACAACCTAGCCTTCCTTGTATATCTGCCCCTTGTGACATTTCCACATGGTCTGCTTTGTTCACTCTTTGCTCACTGCTTTGCTTCCCTCTATCTCTGTTGCTCTTTAAGCCCTGTACTTTTTCCTCTTCAACTGTCCTTTTTATTTGGTCTTTTTTCAAATCCTTTGAGTATTCTTTGACCCCCTTACTGGTCACCTGCTAAGGCTAGTTTATTTACACTGAACATTATTATATCAACTGCCAGAGAGGGTCCTACACTCCCCAAGCCCTGGCCGGACCTTATTTTTTATTTATATCATATTTATATTACTTTAGGCTTTTAATCCACTCCACCTTCTCCAGAAGATCTTCCAGTATATGAGCAATTCCACAAAAACGTGTACCCACCTCCACTCATCACAGATGGTCCTGAACATAGAATTAACAGGGCTATCACTTCTAACTTCTCTGACCACTGGGATCAAATTCCCAGTGGCTCATTGAGCATGTATCTTGTACAAGATTTAAGAGCTTCTGGATGCAGAAGCAGGGAGGGCTTGGCCCTTGGTATCAAGACACACTTTTTGGGAGTGTTAGGTACCAAGAATTGTGAAACGAGACCAGCAACTTAAAGGGGGTAAAAAAAAAATAACCTCTCAACCTAACTTTTCACATGTAATGCATTGAGCATTCACTGTTTTAAATCCCCAACCATATGGGTGAACTTGTTTGAGTTTGCAAATTCAAACAAAAGAAAAAAAGCTTTAAATATATAGAATTCCCACCCTCCTGCCCCGGGGGTGGGGGAGGGCAGGCAAAAGGAGGGAGGTGACTCTAGTGGAGTGTTCCCAAGTCTAGAGGTTTGGTATTGGTAATGAGGCCTTGACTCTTGACCAAACGTCTTACTGTTGTGAGTTTTTCTGTTGGTACCCAACCTCACTGTCACTGTGCAGCCAATTGGATGCTGACTGCTGCCGTGGCAGGCGGGAAGAAGCTGTGGTTCATGCTTTGCTCAGAACTCAGGAGGGTGATCTCCTTTCCTTAAACTAAATGGTACAGAACCTTTATCCTATAATCAAATTGACCAGTGTTACTCATCTGACAGGCTCTCTGGCTGCCAGGAGACCTGAGCTGCCTTGTGTACAGTAACTCCCACTTCTTGGAAGCTAGTGCTTCAACTGCGTTCCCTTTCCTCCTTCCTACTTCCGGACTTTGTTCCCCCGTCCCGATTTTCTGTAACAAACTTTGGTTCCACTGTATCTTAAGACTATTCTTATAGATCATATTCAAGCACTGCTGAATCTCCATGTCAAGAACAAACTGTTGTGAACCAGCATTCCTTCCAAGGCTGCCCTCAGTTGCGGCTGTGAGCCAGCTCTTTTCACGCTTAGCAGCCTTAGCCCAGAGGCATACTGTAGACTCTCAAAGATGTCCTATGAAGCCCCTGTATGTATTGGATAGCTGTTGAGATCGAGTGCCCTCAGCCTCTGAAGAAGAGGGACTCCTGCTCCTAGCTAACCATCTTGCCTGACTCGGAAGGGGAGCAGCAACCCCAGACCCCTTTGATAGCCTTCTTGTTCTCTGCTCTTTTCCACACCCAAGCGGCTTTGCTTATGAACCCAGGAGGTGGGGCCGCTGCCTTCTAAGCCAGGTTGCCCAGCAACGGAGGTGGGGCTAAGCCTACTAACTGCCAATGAATGATTAACAGTCATTCAAGAACTTTCAGTTGCTGATCACCTGCCTTTCGGGAGGTGAGTGGGCAGTGACTGTTTAACTGCAATCTTTAAATGAGGGGTGTGACTTGGTCAGCATCATTTAAAGTGGCACTTGATATCCTTTTCCTGAACTCAATTGCGGCTTTCACTCTATTCTTTGCCAGACCCAGCACCAGTACCGCTCTCATCTCTAAATTGGAAATGGTGGATTTGAGAAACTCTCAGAGCCCAGACTAGATGCACAAACATGACTTACTTCCAAGCACGGAGGGAGATCTAATAATGGTAGGGCATAGGGCACGTTTTCCAAAGTGACATCAGAGGACTGGAGCTAGACTCCTCCAAGAGACTTATGTGAAATGTGGATTCCCAGGCCTTGTTACATCCCAAGTTTGTGAAGGAAAGGTGCTGAGTCCAAGATGAGCTTTGAAACAGGTCTCTTATGGAGTGAAGATATAAAGAGAAACTCATTTATAGTTAATTTTTTGTTTTATGTATTCATTGAAGTATTGGGGACTAAACTCTATTGAGCTACAAACCAAACCCTCATTTATTTTTAGAGTGTTTCTATGTTGTCCAAGCTGGCCTCCGATTTAGGATCTTCCTCCTGTCCTAGCGTGTTGAGTGCCAGTAAGGCATGTGCCTACCACGCCTGGCCCATGGTTAAATTTTAAACACCAATTTATCCAGGTATAATTTACATATAGAAAATTATATTCACTAAAAAAAAAAAGTACCATTTTGAGGGGCTGAAGAGATGGCTCCAAGGTTAAGAGCACTGGCTATTCTTCCAGAGGACCCAGGTTTGTTTACCAGCGTCTACGTGGTGACCTGTAACCACATATCATTTTAGTTCCAGGGATTTGGCTTCTGTAGGCACAAGACTTGAAAGTGGGACCTAAACACACATCCATATGAAATGCCTATGCACATACATTAAAATTTTAATGTACCCTTTGAAAACTTTTGACACTCTTATAACCAGCATCATAATTGAGATAATAATCCCTTTGCAGTAATGTCCTCTGCCGCCAGTAAGGGTACTGCCTTTCCTAGAGCTTAACAACAGAGTTATACAGTGTTTTTATTGTTTGTTTTTACTTAACCTTATAAATACTGGGTTTCATTGGTCAGAACTTTTTAAAAAAAAATGTGTGTGCATCTTACATTCTCAATTAAATCTAACGTTGTGTATGGGCATTTTGCCAGCATATGTGTCTAAGTACTGTGCACAAGCCTGGTGCCCTCAGAGGCCAGGAGAGGGCATTAGGTCTCTTGGAGCTGAGGTTATGATAGGTGATGGCGAATAGTTCCAATAGATTTGGGTCCTCTGTAAGAACAGCCAGTGCTCCTAACTGATGATCCACCCCTCTAGTTCAGAAGCCTGGCTTTGATATTATTCATGTTGTACCTGTTAATAGTCCACCCCTTTGTTTGATAAGTGACATTCTATTACTCCTGCACATGGCGATTTATCTGTTCACTTATTGTGGCTTGGGTCACTTCTCCTGTGGGTGATTCTGAATACAGTCAGACACGTTCTTAACTCAAGTGTTCTCAAGTTAGCACCATGCAAAGTAAACAGATTGAAGATCATTTCCCCTGATTTGGTTTTCTAGTACCAGTCACCGAAGTATTTTGGCTCTTTGGTATCAAGCGATCGTATATATTTGAGGGCTGTTTGGGGGCTGTGTATCCCCACTAACTGCATGGCTGCCCTCTGCCAACTCCCCACTCCAGCTTTACAGAAAATCTGAAGATAAAGCTGTGTACAGCACAGCATGGGACCTCACATGTGCACTTAGAAAGCTGGGGCAGGGCTGGAGAGATGGCTCAGTGGTTAAGAGCACTGACTGCTCTTCCCGAGGTCCTGAGTTCAAATCCCAGCAACCACATGGTGGCTCACAACCATCTATAATGAGATCTGATGCCCTCTTCTGGTGTGTCTGAAGACAGCTACAGTGTACTCCTATATAATAAATAGATAAAATATTTAAAAAAAAAAAAAAAAAAGAAAGCTGGGGCAGCAAAGTCATAAGTTTGAAACCAGCTCGAAGCACATAGAGTCTATGCTTGCTTTGGTTACGCAGTGAGACCTTATATCAAAAAGAAAAAAAATCAGGTAGTATATATCTTTCAAATGATATTCTAGGTTCTTTAAACTTCCTCTTGTTTTCGAGAGTCAGGTTGTTTTCTCTATCAAAGAAAAAGAAGCCAGCAACCTACTGGTGTTTTGATATGTATTTCTTTGAATCTGTAGGTCAATTTGGAGGAAACCGACAACGAAATTTGATCCTTTGGTCTACAAATATAGACCTAAATGTATCTAACATTTAAAAAAAAATCAGGGAGGTGTTTTAGGAGTCCAGAGTGCAGATCTTGCCTATATTTTAAATCATCTGGAGGAATAGTTCCCTCTTGGCTGCTGCCGTGTCACTGGACACTGTTGCTTATTAAATGTGTATAACCCGTGGAAGTGCAGTTGCCTTTTGTGTGTTGAACGTGTGTCCTATAACTTCGCTAGCTGTGGCCGCTCTGTGAGCGTTCCTTGGGGCAATGTGCACATCAGTGATGAGTACAGACAGCTGCTCTTCCCAGTCTGGTACCCTTTCCTATTTCCACATTAAACTGTAGTGACCAGGACCTTCTGTAGGATGCGGATGGAGCTGAGGACCTGCTCCCAGTCTCGAGGACGGCAACACTCATCGGTGCGTGTTGTTGGCTCGAGGGCTTTCCATGATGTCTCACAGCCACAGTGCAGTGGAATTAACCCAATACCTTTCAGGTTCAGTGTCCCAGTCCATGATCCCACACCAGAGTCAGTCAGTTCGTTTCTTTGCACCCTTTCACTTTGACCTGGGTGGTGCACTCTTATGTTCTTTAACGTGGGCTTGTCTGGAATTTTCGTGATTAGGCTGAGATTGTGTAGTTGGGGTGAGAGCACCATGAAAAAGAAAAAGTCAGTCTGTGCCCCTCTCAGTGTATCCTGTCAATATGTCAATGATGTCACCATGGAACCCTTGTGTATCCTGTAAACTACACCCACTGATTGAATAAGTAAAAAAACAAAACAAAACAAGAAAACAAAAACAAAAACAAAACAAAAAAACCTGCTGTACAACACACCAAAAAAAAAAAAATAAGCAAGGAAAATGTAGGTCACAGTAAAAAAAAAAAAAAAAAAGGTCTTAGACCTCTGACCAGGTGCCCTGTGAGAGTGAAGATCCATATCATAACACCAGTTGATAATGGGAGTCATCACTACCACCCTCTGAGAGTCAGTCAGCAGGCTTCTGGGGTACACTTGGCAGAATGTGTAGCTGTGGTTCCCCTACCTTGGCGATCTCTGGGGGAGGTTGGGTAGCCTGCTCTAGGAGCCCTTTAAGTCCTTGAACCTGGCAGCTTAGGATCCCTCTGCACCCTCTGGCTGAGCTACTGAAACATCTTAATTCTTGGAGTGGAATTGAAGGTAAGGGGGATAGTGGGGTGGGGGTGGAGGGGCATCGTCTCTGGAGAGAACCCTGGCAGGGAAGAAAGCTCGTTGACGGCTCCAGAAGAGCACTCCTCCCTTTGGCTTACACGTAGTCTGCCTGAGTTTGGGGCCATCTCTGGGCACAGCTGCACTGGGCTCTGGAGCAGGACTGCATTGGCGGCTGCTCTCCTATTTGAAGGGGCTAACCATGTCCTCTGGAGCTGTCGTCGTTGACTGCATACATGTCCATCACCCCAGTGGGGAGCCATTGCCCACAGTGTCACCTCTGAGCCACACTTTTTTAAAAAAAGATTTATTTATTATCTATAAGTACACTGTAGCTGTCTTCAGACACACCAGAAGAGGGCATCAGATCTCATTACAGATGGTTGTGAGCCACCAGTTAGTGCTCTTAAACGACGGAGCCATCTCTCCAGCCCGGAGCCACACTTCTTATTCTTGCCTTTCTTACTATCGTCTTAGGGCGGGGACGCTGGCATCGAAGTGTGTGTGTGGAGTCAGAAGACGACTTTGTGTAATTGGTCCTTTACCTTCACCCAGCGTAGTGCCCACCCAGCTCAGATCACCAGGCTTGTCTGCATCGTCATCCTCCCCACCAAGCACTCGAACTGCTGAGGCACCTCCTCCCTCCCCCACCCAGCTGTGTCCCGTTTGTGTGCTTCCTCCTCAGCTGCTGGACTCTCCTTACAGCTTCGTTCCTTGGCCAGGCGTCTGGCATGTGCTGCCTTGCCCGCATGGTTTTGTCTGGGAAGGTAACGCTGTGGACTGCATCCTATGACCCTACTTGGGCTCTGTGGGAGCAACATGCGCACACATCTGCACCCACAGAACTTGTGATGATAACTTGAAGAAAATGTATATAGTTCACTTACGAGTGCATTTCTCTGTGTGTGTGTGAGCGTGAGCGTGCATGCGTGTGCATGCGTGTGCACGCAGGTGCCTACAGAGGCCTGAAGAGGGCGCAGGGTCCCCTGGAGCTAGAATGATAGGTGATTGTGAGTAGTGTAACATGAAGCTCAGGCCAGAACGCAGGTCCTCTACCGAGCAACAAGTCCACTCCCCCCTTCCCCCAAGTAACCTTTCCTTAAATGGTGCAGAATTTATCTTACCCAGCTGAACAAGGCCATTCCTCATCCTTAGAGCCAAAAGAACATAAACATTGACCTATTTTTAATACTGTGCCAGTTCAAGTAGAAATTATGTTGCACACATAATCTTTGATTTTGGTAACCAACACAAATTCCTAAAAAAAAAATCAAAGCTTCATCAAAGAAAAGAGAGAGAAGGCTTGGATTTAGCCACCTTCCACTCTTTGTGCTGAGTGAAACACACATTAAAACCAGCTAAATAAACTCTCCAAAACACCTTCAAAAGTCAGGGATCCATTGCAAACTAACAAACTGGAACAACTTCAAGAATCCAGCGTAAGACTCGGGTCTTTATCAGCTCCCTCCGGCTCCATTTTATTTTGTATTAGACATAATGACTATTTCATTCGCTTAAGAACCTAAGGTTTCAGATGGGCTCACAACCATGCAGAACCTCTGAGGAATTTGTCAGTTATCTACTACAGGGTGGCCCTGACGGGCAGGGAGAGGCAGCTCATGAGCAGATGGACAATTTTCAACTTCAAGCACAGGAGATGAGTAGAGATAGGCAGCAGCACGTGACCACAGTTTCCCAAGGCAGCAGATAAGACGTGCGACCTTGGTCATCAGCTGCCAGTGAATGCCCGTGCCTGTTTTACTCTTAACACACCTGCCTGTAAACTGAAGCAGGGCCGTCAGAATGGCTCTAGCAATTCTAACACATTCTTTAGATTTTTATACTAAAAGCCAGTAATAAGAATAGACATTCTGAAACCATTTATCCTGTGATATTTCAAAATGAAATGTTCTATTGAGTTATTTTTCTTAATAGAAATCGATGTAATTAATTGTAGGCCAATGTTTAGAACAAGGCTTAGAAGTTGGTTTTAACTGTGGACAGTGTAGAATCCATCTGGGAAGGGAGTCTCCAGGATAACTGCCTGGGTCAGTCAGGTTGGCCTATGGACAGCCGTCTGAGAGGTCTTTCTTCATTGGGGGTAATCGAGGTGGAAAGGCCCACCCTGAATGTGGGGTGCATATTTTCATCCATGGGACCCTGATGTGCATACATTACAGTGGTAGGAGCAACTACTTAACAAGCACACGTGAGGTCATTTCTAGCTGCTCTTGACTGTGGGTGTGATGTAGTTAGCTGCCTCAAGCTCCAGCTTAAGGCAGCTACCCGGCAGCGATGGACCTGGAATTGCAAGCTAAAACAAACGCATTCTTCCCTTAAGTTGCCATTTGTTGGGAGATTTTATCTCAGTAACAGAAATGACAGCAGGACACTTTTCTTTCAGTTTTCCAAAACCAGAAAACCAGAGCCAGCTGTACATTACACAGGCTCTTTACAAGAAGTCGGCCAAAACCAACAGCATAGAAACGAATGTCTCTAGTGTAGCTCCTTGTACCTGCTGTTA
This sequence comes from Rattus rattus, assembly GCF_011064425.1. Classification (NCBI taxonomy): domain Eukaryota; kingdom Metazoa; phylum Chordata; class Mammalia; order Rodentia; family Muridae; genus Rattus; species Rattus rattus. Next base: position 93,796,393 of record NC_046165.1, on the reverse strand, counting down.
TAGCTTGTTTGAATAGCAGCCTAGGTTCGGAACATAAGGTCTGAGACAGTCTACAAGTCAAAGAAGGCACCAGGAATTCATGTGCAAACAACTCGTGTCGCTGAACACCAGCAAGGCCCGGAGGGAGTGGAGTCTAAGGACGCTGAATTGGCAACGCTACTTCAGGTCTGAGTGGATGGCGCTGTGTCCTACAGGCTGGGCAGGTGGGTTTCGAGGCAGCCGGGACAGCCAGCCACCTATTGGTTGTGCCGTTGTTTCTTCATCTGTCCAGTTTGCTTTCTAGCATTTTCCTGCCAAGAATGTTCTGTTGTCCATGAGCCGTATATGGGCCTGGACAGACTTGACGAAAGAGTGAGATGGAGAGAAAATGGCTGCGGTATGGGGAGGAGGGAGGGAAGAGGAGGGGAGAGAGGGCAGCGTAGCCAGAACTGTTCGGCTTCCTTCCCCCTCCGTGTAGGGGAAAGGGCATGCCTGAGGGAAAAAGCCTGCCTGGCACACTGGATGCCCCACTCGTGTCCTGTTGCGTGTCTTTTCAGCGTTGTACTTTGTCTCATCTCATAGTCCACAAGAGAGCGTGGGGTCCCTGAGCTGGATCTACAGCAAGCGCTCTTAACCTCCAAGCCATCTTTCCTGGCCCCTCCCCTGGATTATACTTTTATTGACAGATCTAAAAACTCTTCACTCTGCCTTCAATTATGTTTTCTGAGTTTTAAATTTATGACCTGCTTTAAGTTTGTGCGAATAGGCTGTCTATAGGCTATTTGGAGATGTCCTTTACTGAGGAAGTTCCCTTCAAGTACTTGAGAGTGTAAACTAGGGAGAATTTTGAACTTTGAAAAGTGCTTTTTTCACTGCAATGGACATAGTGACAGTGGCTTCTGTAGCTGGTCTCGAAACAGCAGATCATGTGGACTGACCTTCACATAGGGATCAGCTTTTGCTTTGGTAGAATCACTCCTACTTGATGATGCTGTGTACTTGTTTTAACATTGTTTTGTTATGGGTTTTTCTGTCCTATCCTATGCAATGACATGACCAAAAGGTAGAGGTCTGGGCTGCTTTGAAATCTATGTGCCCAGCCTGTGGGATATGGTGCCGTCCATGCAGAACTCACAGCAGCACTGTGGGTCAAGCATCCTAGTCGATCTGAATCATTCTCTCTCTCTCTCTCTCTCTCTCTCTCTCTCTCTCCTCTCTCTCTCTCTCCTCCTCCCCTCCCTCCCTCCCTCCCTCCTCCCCCCCTTGCCCAGGCAGCCCAGGTTTTACTGTTTTCTGGAATAGAGTATTTGGGTTAAACTGCTATAAATTCTCCACGACACCCTTGGCAGAATTCAGTGGTGAAAACATCTGCATGGAGATTTATTTTAAAGTTAGGAGATTTTGGGTTTTTTTTTTTGTTTGTTTGTTTTGTTTTTGTTTTTGTTTTTTACTAGTTATAGGGCATTGAAATTATATGAGCTGAGTCTAGGTAACTTGTGTTTCACAAGGTTGTTAGTTAGACCTCCACTACTGTGACGTGTGGGGACAGCTTTAGGGAGAATTTATTAGGATTCACATTTCAGATATTTCCATTATTCGTAGTGGGCAGAGTGACTGGTGAGTCCCAGAGCCTACGGACAGAAGTATGTCAGTACCTATTTCTACCAGATGGTGGCGCCAGCCTATAGGCCTAGTGGACAGCTGTAGGCAGGCTGGCCAGTTTCTGCCGCAACCGATAGATTTGAATTCATGAGCTTTGCTTGGAAATGCACCAAGAAGGCAAGGGACTTACTTTCTTGGGATATCCAGGGTGTCTGGGAAGGCACAAATCAGCAGGACTCAGGACTGGGCTACCCTATCCTGGTCACCTTTCTAAAACTCTAGCACAGTCAGTACTGTATATGAGGATAGTTTAAAAACAAAAACCAAAAAAACTAACAACCCAGCAACTGTATCTTCTCACAGCCTGGGGAGGCAGGGAAAGCTCTTCAAACAGAACCCTAACTACAAAAGGATTCTGACTTTAAACATTTCAAATAGTTTCCATATCGTAGTATGAGTGTAACCCGGGATGGGATATGAGATGCCCAAGCTAACACAACTTCACCTTTTCAAAACTCAGGCTTTTAGGATGCAGCATGGGGACTGGGATGTGGTCAGTGCTAGAGCATGTGTGTAAGATATGCAAAGCCTGGGTTCTAGACTCACCCCCCTCCATACAGAAAAATGGAAGACGTGCAGTGTTTTAGGTAGCTAGTTGTCATAGTTAGCTTCAGCTGGTAACTTGACACAGACCTTGAGCCACCTGGGAAGGGGAATTTCAGTTGAGAAATTGCCTCCATCACATCAGCTTATGAGCATGCCCATGGTATGTTTTCTTTATTGCTAATTAATGTAGGTGGGCCCCGCCCACTGTGGGCAGTGCCACCCTTAGGCAAGAGAGCCTGGTCTGTATAAGAAACCAAACAAGGCAGCAAGGAGTGTTCCTCTATAATTCCAAGCACATGCCTTGGGTTCCTGCCTTGGCTCCCTCGATGATGTAAGCCAGATAACTTTTTCCATCCCCAGCTTTTGGTGATGCTGTTTATCACAGCAACAGAAGTCTACCTGTAACACCAGTTAAGTCTTGTTTCTTCTTTTCTGTATTAGCAGGGTGCCTTGGAAGACAAGAGGCCTGAGCCTCCAGTTCATCTCAGAGGCTTGTGGTGCTAGCGCCCTCTGCTGCCCATCCCTTGTTCTGCAGAAAAAGTCAAGGCCCAGGGTTGGCCAGCACTCTTGTCTTCCCTAGGGATTGTAGTTCCTGTCATCTGTAAGTTCATTGCAGTGGCATCTAAGCTCCTGTCCAGCTTTATTGTCTTAAGAATGTTAGAAAGCAACAGCAACAAAAAGAGAACACTGGTAATCCAAGGGCATCCTATGGATCGATTAATCCAATTCTTTCAGGATCAGTGGAGCACCTTGGCGTGGCACCTTGCAGGGTCTAAAGACAAAGGGCCCCACAGACACGCTGTACCTATCCTGTGGATCTGAGGCTGAGGGGACACACTAATGATGAAGTTCATAAACGAGACCAAATAAGCCACGGCGTCAAACCATTGCTGCCCACAGACACGGGTTAGTCAGGTACACGGGGAGACAGGGTGAGGAACTGTAGGTTAGAGGCAGCTGGTCATACTGTCTCTAGGCAAGAGTCCCTCTTCTGAGCCACCATCCCTGTAGCTGTCCACGTATTTCTGCTGTTGACCTGTGTGCCTGAACTGGTTTGTACAGAGCTGCTCAGAAGGGTGGGCTATGTTCTTGGTCCTCTCTTTGCTCCCCATAAGTTGGCCTACTCTCCTACTGGTCTCTGCATGAGACACACAGCTCCCACTGTCACTCTCCTCGTATTTCCAGGAGGTTCTGGTAGATGACAATGGCTGAGGTGACCTGTGTCTGCTGGTGTCATGTGGGGACTCCGGTGACTTCTGTAGGAGGATGAAGCAGCTAGACAGACTCCCAGCACTCACACATAGTCCTTGTCTGGATGACCTTGTTGTCCTTGCCCTGAGATTTGTTCTTGGGTTATCACCTCAGGCATCTTCTCTGGTCCTCGGTACTTTATCAATGAGATCAACTTATATTACCTAAGTGATGGCACCTAGTGCTGGAGACAAGTTCAATGGCTAAGAGCTCTTGCTGTACAACATGAGATCCATATTCATATTCCTAGCACCCAAGCCAAATGCCAAGTATGGCCATGCATGCCGTTAACACCAAAGCTTCAGTGGGGGAGACGGCAGGTAGCCTATCTGAAAACCAGTGGGGAACTCCTGATTCCATGAGAGACCCTGTTTGAAGAGAAGAAGGCAGGGACACTTAAGAGAACACTGCCATTCTCTTTTGACTTTTCTGCACACCTGTACACATATGCACACACCACACATACATAGATACACATGGACACAAATGAACACAGACAAACATAGTCATAGACACACAGACACACAAGCACACATACAGACATACACAGATGCACAAAAAGATGCACACAGTCACACACAGACACATGCACACACAAACACAGAGACGCAGACACACATATGAAAATGTCTTTACAATGATTTAGACACATCAGAAGAGGGCCTGTCCCATTACTGGTTTGTGACTCTATTTTGTGTTTGAACTTACCTCTGGAAGAGCAGTCAGTCTCAACCACTCCTCCTCCCCCCAACAGTCATTTAAGTCATCCTGTTCTGACTCTATTTTGTGTTTGGTTAGACACTTCTCAGCCCCTCCTCCTCCCTACCAACAGTCATGTCTGTCTTGGCAACAGATTTGACGTTTCCACGGCCTTGACTATGGTCCACTGTATTAACAAAAATACTTGGCAAGTTATGTCTAAAAGAACTGCTCTGCTCTTCTAGGAGTGAAGGTTTCAATGTTACTCTGACCTCAATCTAACTCTGATGTAGCTTTAAACATTCTGTATACTTGTGCTTGGGCGCCAAGAGACATTTTGGAGGCTCAGGACTGCTTTTGGTCTGGCCATCAATGTAAAAGACTTAATTGGCCTAATTAGTGTGGTTATCAATAACTATCTTGTGTGGATCACTGAGAGGAAGGGCAGGGGAGGTTGTAGCGATGCACACCTTTGTCTGTTAGGGCAACTGCAGAGATGACTGAGAAAGACTCGCTTTCATGGAGGGATGCTCTGGGGTCCAGGACTGAACAGAAAGGGAAAGAGGAGAAGCCCAGGTAAGTGTGGCCATCCCCGTATCTCTGCCTCCCAATCCCCTGAGGTGCACAGAGTTCCACTTGCATGCTTCCACTGCTGTGCAGCCAGGTGCCACCATGCCTTCCCAGGCCTGATGAGTCAAACCACGCACCCCACCGAGCCCCTCCTCCCTGAAGTTGCTTCTTGTCACATCTGCTGTCGCTGCTGCAGTGAAAGGGGTGTCACACCAACCCCTGAGCTGCATCCAGTGAAGTGGCCTAGGAAGAATGAGAGGTCTCCTAGGCACAGAGGGAAGGAAGGAAGGAAGGAAGGAAGGAAGGAGAGGCGGCCAAAGGGTCCGTGGGGGTGACAGGAAGAGGGCAGCTGTTCTCAACAGCCCTCACAAATGCCTTAGAATCACCCCCATTCTGCTGCAAATGAGCCTCTTCCTCGTCCCACAGGAACCCACCCGAGGTGGAGAGTCACCCCTTGGGTGGCAGGTGTCAGTGTCTTCCTGAAACAGGAATTGAAATTCAATGTTTTGGTTTTTGCTCACTTTTTGCCAGTGTGCCTCCTTTTTAAAATGTAGTTAAGTAGTGACTAGCACTTGAGAGGGTGAGGCAGGTGGATGTTAAGTTTGAGGTCAGCCTCTTGAGACTCCATTTCAAAGCAAGCAAGCAAGCAACAGGGAAAAAACCCATAACTATATGGTCGAATCAATGTTGAAATAAAAGCTCGAGATTGTCCACCCAGTGGAAAATCATTGGCAAGTGTCTTTCCAGGGTAGCAGTGCCCAGAGGTGTCTGTTCAATGGACCAGTCTCTGTGGCAGTCTGCTACCTGTCAACCTCGTGTCCATTCTCCCTGCAACATCTGCTGTGGTGAGCTCCTGGGGATGGAGGCCCCTCCTCCCTTGTCACCCTCAGCATCCTGGTGGCCTGCACCTTTGTCTGATTTTCACACCTGTGGCAGGCTTCTGACTGTAGCTGTACCCAGGCCAGGCTGGGTTTCCAGTACCCATGACTAGGTCTTGCAGGTGATGGGGCAGAGGGACAGAACCATCTGGAACCTTTGGTGAGTTCAAGGAGCAGATACAAGTTTGTGAATATTTTGTCTAAGAGAATGAACTGTTAGTCCATTTAAAAATATGTACATTTTCTGTTAACACCTGGAAACTTTTTTTTGGTTGTTGTTTTGAGAGAGGGTCTCACTATGTAGTCAAGCCTGGCTTTGAATTTATAATCCTTCTGCTTCGGCCTCTAAGTACTAGGGTTATAGACAAGTTCTACCACATCCAGCAATATCTTTATAAAAAAAAAGTTTAACTAGCTTTAGAATGTAACTCTGACTTTCTGAAACTATTTACATCCCAAAGTGATCACACCGATCTTAAAAACATATCCAGGAGCCCAGGAAGATGCTCTTTCTGGGGAGGTGTGAGGACACAAGCTCAATCTATGAGAACATACACTTTTAAAAAGGCAAAGCAAAGTAGTGTGCACCTGTCGTCCTGCTGGGGGCAGAGACAGGAGGATCTCTGGTACTATCTGGCCAGACAGCTTATCCTGATCGGCAAGTGCCAAGTCAATGAAAGGATCTGTCTCAAAGTTATTAACAGTTGATGGCTGCTGGAGAGGTAAAATCAGTTTTCTTTCAGGAACACAGCCCCTGAGAGACCTCCCAAGCTCCAGTAGATGATCCCACACTCATGATCATACACATAGCACTAAATAGGCCTCAGTGGAGAGAGGGAGGGTAGGAAGGAGAAAAAAGAGATGTGTGTGTGGGAATCTAGACCAGAAGTTGGGAGGAAAAAGTTATGGTGGGGATAGGGAAGAAAGGGGATGGATCAGATCTAAATCCATTATTGAAGTGTTTAATTAAAAAAATGTATATGATAGTTGATGAATGGCATAAAAAGTTGTCCCCTCAGGATGCACACATGTGAGAAGCACCTGTGGACACAGGAGTACACACACATATGTGCACAAGTGCTTGTGCACACAGGAGAGCACAAAGGATTCAAAGGAATATAAAATTTACAGCAATCTGCTGTTCGGCATTGGCTATCTAAAAACGTACAATGTTTCAACAGCTACATTTTAAATACTTTTCCTTGTGAGCTCCTTGATATTCTTGTATAGTTGTGTATTTTAGGAGGAAGTGTGCTTGTGTGCATGCGTCTGCGGGGGTGGGGCAGGGCAGCGGCAGGAGTTGATGTTCGGTGAGACAGAGTCTCTCACTGACCTGGAGCTCCTTGATTGGGTAGAGTGGATGTCCAGCAAGCTCCCGGGGCTCACCTGTCTCTGCCTTCTCAGCACTGGGACCAGCAGACTCTTATGTGGGTGCCGGACACCTGAACTCTGGTCTCCACGCACTTTACTGGTTGAGCCAGCTCCCTGGTACTCAGCCTCGGCGCCTTACCGGATCCTCTTAGCATATATTAGCTGGCATATTAGACGCACGTGCACATTAAAACACTTTCCTAAGTTTTGAAGCCATAAATCTTGAAGGGTTAAGACGGTGTATCAGGGGACCAGCAAGGTAGCTCAGTGGGTAAACCCACACCTGTTGCCAAACTGGACCACATGATCCCTGGGATTCACATGGTGCAAAGAGAGGACTCCCACAGATTGCCCTCTGACCTCCACCTGTGCACCGCTGCCTGTATGTACACACACACACACACACACACACACACACACGCACACACACACAATTCAATTGACAAATCTTTTTAAAAGAATGTGTCTTAAATTGAGGTGTATTAAAACATGAATATACATAGTCAACATAAGGATAAATTAAAACTTCATAAAAAACCAAAATGTGGCTAAGTTAGGAAATGCATTAGCTAATCAGAAGAATTGGTGACCTTTTCCAACTGATTAGTTTATTTAGCCATAGTGGAACACAACCTATTGCCAGACTAAGGCGGGATCTGGTACTTTCTCTTTCTATTGTTTGTATAGACAAAAGCATGAAGCATTCTGCCTGCAGAAGGATTGGGATGTGTTTTGTCATGACTGGATATTTAAATAATCGAGATACTAAATCAAGTGAGGGATCAGTAAAGGTTCTTTTTAGAATAATTTAATTTCATGTGCACTGGTTCGAGGGAACTGGTGTTAGAGTTGGGAGTGTCCTTCCATGAGTGTGCTGGGGATTGACCAGACCATGTGTTAACTACAGAGCCATCTCTCCAGCCCCACTGAAACAGTTTTGAATACTGCATCAGTCAATAATTTGATTAGGCTCTGCAATTTTGTTTTAGCAAGGAAATCAGTGACTTACAAAGCATTTATAAGCCAGTATTAGAGTAATTCACACTTTCAATTTCTGGGTAGGATATCAAAAAGACTGTACACTGTACACCATGTTCTGTCAATGACTTTCTCAGTTGCCCCTGTTTTCCTTCACAAAAGAGCACTGGCTTAGAATGTTATTCACACGCATGAAAAAAAAAAAAACAGTTGGGAAAACCTGAAACATGAATTTCTATCTCCTGTATCAGTGTAGAACTTTATAAATGATATGCTAGAATGTGAAGCTTTGGAAAATGTCCACCCAGTGTAAAGCCAGCTCTCATGGCCAACCCAGTTAGCCTGTCGAGTTTGCTTATTTTGACAACTGGCACACATTTTAAGAAAACTCAGAGCTCAGTGACATGTGGCAAAGCAGCCACAGACCATTGTCATGGTGTGCCAGCACCACAGAAACAGCCTTTCACATTCCTCAGAACAATAGGTATAGTTTGCCTAGTTGTGAACATTAATTTTTTTTAAGATTCATTTTTAATTTTATGTGAATGTATGCATGCTGAGGAGTATGAATAATGTATCACATACATGCAAGTGCTTGACTGAGCCAGCAGATGGCGTCAGATCCTCTGGAACTGGCATTACAAAATGGGAGCCACTGACACCCATTTTGCTGCTGAGAGTTGCCCTAACACCTTGGCTATTTGTTTCCATAGAGTCTGAAATACACAACAAATTCTTGTGTCATTGTCAACTCACAGCATAACCTTTTTAAATAACTTTAATAGGCAATTAAACTCAAGACATAGTGCAATTCATATCTATTGCTAAACAGAAAGCCACAACACTATGATTGGCTGTGACTAATTCCATGGACAGCTATGCTTACAGCCACCTGCCTGACAGTGCAATTATAACGTTTCAGAGAATTAAAAATCGAAAACAGAGCCTTTGGGAATCGATAAGATATAATGTTTACTAGTGTAATTACAGTAGCACTTTAGTAACAAAAGCCTTTAAGTATCTCATAGTGGCTGTTAATAAACAAGTGAACCTTTGTAAGAGGGGTGGGGAGATTATGTGAACTGGCATAGAAATATGTTTACAGAGTATTGTAAAACCAAAAGTTTTCAGATAAAACAGAAAAGCAAGAAGGGAGACAGGAGGGGGAATGGGGTGTTTGGGGGTGGGGGGCTAGCCTAACATGTTTTTATTTTACATGCATCATAGAATGGTGATAGTTTTCACTCACTCTTCATGAAGGTTAATATGGCGAATGCAAATATTGTCAGGAATTACTCAGGAGGTAAGCCTTTGGCACACCTGTGAGGGATCATGAAGATTAGGCCAGCCTCCAGGCATAGCTTTGAAGGATTATCTAGATTGGGTTAATTGAGCTAAGAGACCCTACCTTAATGATGGGCGGCACCATAATATGAGCTCAAGTCCTGGGCTGAATGAAAAGGAGAAAAGCAACAGAGCACCGGTGTTTAGAGCTTTCTTTTTTCGGACTGCAGACACAGTGTGACATATCAGCAGCTGGGGTTGTAGGCTCTGTGTTACAAACAAAGAATATTGAGCCCCCACGATCAACAGTCTGCCTGGGATTACAGGTGGACATCAGTGTGCCTTACTTTTCTGTGAATCTTGAGGCTCTAAACTTAAAATATTTTATCCATTAAGCCATTTAAGGCCTGGTGTGTGTGCGCACGCATGTCTTTGCAAGTGTGCGTGTGTGTATTCGTATACACAACTACACAACACACACACACACACACACACACACGGGTGTTTTGGTTTTTTTACAATTGGTTTTTTGATTTTTGTTTTCGTTTTTACGAAAAGTGGACACATTCAGCCTAACATTCTTTCAGGGCAACAAGAAGACAGAGTCGAATGCAGTGGCTTAGGAGGTGACACAAATCAAAGTGGTTGTGTGTTTAAGTCCCTTAGAATTTCCAGGTCAAGTGGTACAACTTGATGTGGCTTTTCCTCAAGCCCTGGCAAGGTTTTCTCAGAAAATTGTTTCCTCGGGTAGATTCGGATCTGATATATTTGTGGGGCAACCCACCCCTGTCAATCAGTCTAAGGCTCAGCAAAGGAGTTTTTCTCCCGTGAACACTCTGAAGACATTCTGAATTTTCTTTGGTCGCCTACATCTTAACTGAGCTATGTTTGAGATGGTGGACCATCGCATGTTATTGCCTGGGAATAGGAGCTCTGGTTTATGGCACTTGGACTAGAAGAGACTTCACTGGGGATGGGGAGATGCTAGTGGGTAAGAGTGCTTGTCATGCAAGCATGAGAAACTGAGTTCAAATCCCTGGCCTCCTGTTAAAGCTGTGATGGCTACAAGCAACTCCAGTGGTAGGGGTGGAGAAGCAGGCTCCTGGAGGTTATTGGTCAACCAGCATAGCCAAAATGGTGGCCTTCCAGCCTGGTGAGAGGCCTGGCTTCAGTTTCTGGCTCCAGGTTTCTGCCTTGGCTTCCCTCGATGTCAGACTGTAAGTTGAAAGCTGTCCTTCCCAGAGTTGTTTTTGGTCAGCGTTTTTATCACAGCAACAGAAAGCAAGCTGGGGCATGAAATAGCCTCTGTTTTATAAGATCGTTTTTATAGGTTTAGCTTGACAGTTTGTAAGTCTGTTAGTAACTATTGCTTGGTAGGTCATCGGAATGCAGTCACAGGTGAATATTCATTTATCGACGCGTTCTGAGTTTATGGCATACTCTGGCAGAGGCAAAGAACACACGCTGGTGAGGCCGCATTCTACCTTGACCCAGTCCTTGGTAGCTATGAAACCTTAACTCTCAGTTTTTATCATCATTGGCTTCAAATTTCCTCTAGATTGGTCAAGAACTTGAGTGAATACAACATCGGCATGAAGTGCTCCAGGGTGTGAAAAGAACCCTTAATGTCTTTGCAGTCCTAGCACTAAGATTCCTCTTAACACACTTGTTTCCACCCTTACTGATCTCCGTCTCTACTTAGTCAACTCTAGCTAAGTCACAGCTCCTCACAGACATTGTAATATCCTCCGTTACAGACTGTGTAGGGGGTGGAGTCAAGGAAGAACTGGGAAAGCAAGATTAGAAAAGCTCCTTGGAGCATCAGCAACCCCCTCCCTGGGAGAGGAACCCTTTCCCTGTTTCCCAGGACTCGGCTAAATGGTTTAAAGGTGGTTGTGGTAGCAGGCATGAAGAGCATAACAGTTTTTGAGAAGATGAGACAGGAGGCCCCCTTTGGTTCATCTACATTAAGAAGAAAGTCCTGGTGTGTACCAGTTGATTTTTGGGTGTCAACTTGACATAAGTTAGAGTCATCAGAGAAAAAGGAGCCTCAGTTGAAGAAATGCCTCCAGAAGATCCAGCTGTAAGGCATTTTCTTAGTTAGTGATCAATGAGGGAGGGCCCAGACCATAGTGGATGGACTCATCTCTGGGATGGTGGTCCTGGGTTCTATAAGAAAGCAGGCTGAGCAAGTCATGAGAAGCAAGAAATAAGCTGCACCCTTCATGGCCTCTGCATCAGCTCCGGCCTCCAGGTTCCTGCCCTGCTTGAATTCCTGTCCTGACATATTTGGTGATGAGCAGCAATGTGGAGATGAAGGAAGAATAAACCCTTTCTTCCCCAACTTGCTTTTTGGTCCTGGTGTTTTATTGCAGCAATAGCAACATTAACTAAGACACGGTGTTTGTAGGCTGTTGGTCCTTTTGCCTCTCTATTCATCTGTTTTCAACACAGAGGAAGCTGGTGTCTAACCTTTAAAGTTTAACAAAGTGGTTGGCTTTCATTGTGTCTCCAGTTTCCTACCTCTTGTGAGGCATTACTCTCAAGTCATGGCTAAGCTTCCCAAGTCCATACAGTTTGTGTGTGAATACTTTCTGATTAGTCACACGTGTCATCTCTAACGCCATCCTATGGAAGAATTGTGACTACTGAATGAAATAAGATCTCCTCTCCAAGGTCTGGTCAATGGTTTTTTTAATAGTCAATAAGAG